>NC_140169.1:73058321-73065821 GCF_963971535.1 Notolepis coatsorum | reverse complement strand
AGCACCAACAAATGGAAGCAGATATGGATCAGTTAGCCTCGCTTAGCATCAACGAATGGAAGCGGATAAATGAAATAAAATAAAATAAAATCAAATGTATTTGTAAGGCCCGACAACACATGTTAATGTCCCAATGGGCCGGACACGTCTTCTTTAAACAAGTCAAGAAGAAACATCACAATGAGTCAAGAACAAAACAAAAACACCATAAAGTCCAAAATTTTTTAAATAAATGCAACACTCCCAGACATACCCCACGCGAAGGTAAGGAAAAACTCACTATAAAACCTAGCAATAGGCAATGTGGAGGAGAGAAACCTTAGAAGGGCCATTCAAGGGGGGATCTCCCTTCTTAGATGTCAGTGATAGTAGTGTTGCAATAAAACAGGCGAACAGTTGGTAAGCATGCACTCATATGCGTAATGAAACACAGATAAGTGCATGCGATAGCAACTGAACATTTTGAAAGATTAAAGATAGAGCTGATAGCGGATCTATTTGAGGCAAAGGGGCGGCGCAGAGAGGGTTGCATCCTCCCGGTCATCATCACGGGACGTCCAACACTCCGGTCATCACTCCGAGACCACCACTCACAGGGAGACAGGGAGACGGGACAGGCGTTAGACAGTTTGCGTGATTGTGATGGGCGGACATAGCAATAGATATATGTAGTAAGCATATTATGTGAATAGAATAGAAGTACTTAACCCAGCAATGAACTCCACGTCTAAACCACATTGACAGACCACGGACAGAAGACGGTAAGAAGCTGATCCGTGGCCTCGGTGGTGCACGTAGAACAGTCACTGCAATCTTGGCCAAGACATCCACCACCTTGGTCAGCACTACGAGACAACCACTCAGAATGATGGGGGGGGGGGGGGGGGGGGGGGGGGTGCGGGGGGGTTAGATGGTTCCCATGTTTCCAATTCAATCCATCCAACTTTATTTATAAAGCGCTTTAACAGCACAGGGGCACAAAGTGCTGTACAGAGGGAGCATATTAAAAAACTATAAGCAGCACTAAAAATTGTTATGGTTTGAAACCGACCCCAACAGCACGGCACAGACAGGTAGTTCAGAGTTAGCCAAAGACTAGGGCGTATTTATTTCTGAAACAGGAATGAGCGAGATGACAATAAGAACAACAAAGGGGAGAATGTTCTTGGCAGAGTTGTCTGCGGCTCTGCAGATCGTCCCGGTATTGAGATGGTGAAGCGGCGTAGCGCCACTGCCTCTGCGGCTCTGCAGCTACTCCAGGATCCAACTCTGGGAGGAACGGAGAGAGAGAGAGAGTGGTCAATAAACAAGCCAATGGAATACAGAGGCAGTCCAGTCCTCCTTAGCTGAGTCCAGTATAAACACACGTGACTTAATCTTCAGTGTTACCAACACACACGTTTAGCTGAGCCCAGTACAATCCCACGTGACTTAATCTTCAGTGTTACCAACACACAAGTTTAGCTGAGTCCAGTACAAAACAAAAACGGCAAATCTTCAGTGTTATCCAAACACACAGAAAACATAGAATCCAAAAGGTTCTTCCAAAAACGAACCAAAGCGCAAATGCGCAAAGCGGGCAACGAGGCACAGCTCCAACGGATGATAGAGATACACAACAGCGGCGACTTCCATGGACGTCCTGAAGAAAAACAGACGAGGCACAACAACGGGGGGAACAGGCAGTAGCAGTGGAAATCCAAAACGACCCGACAACGATTGACAGAAAGACCCGAGTATATGAAGGGCTCTGGGCGCTGATTACAAACAACCGATAGGTGCGTGACGGCAATTGGTACTTGACCTAGAAGCGTGTGGTGGCAATCAGCCAATCCTCCTCACAGTACCTTGAAGCGTGTGGCGGGAATGGGCCAATCCTCACAGTACCCCCTGAAGCGTGTGGCGGCAATGGTCCAATCCTCACAGAATACTCACAGTAAATAGATAAAAAAATAAAACAAGAGTACCAAAAAGAGAAAAAAAGGGGTAAACATAGGCAGCAATACAAATTTAAATAGATGAGAGTACTTATAAAATATTTAAAACCAAAGGACACAGTAACAAAACGATACAACAATAACACAGTAAAACAATACAATGATAAAATCAACAAGCTACATGGTGTCGAAAGCCAGAGAGAAAAGGTGGGTCTTAAGGCGAGACACTGCAGGTGAATAGTCAAATATACTTTTTTTGTTGATTTTGAGATTTTGTTATATTTTGCTTCCTAAACATGTCTTCTATGAAACTAGTGACAATAAAACGTCAATAACACACATTTAGTTGTTTATTTTACATCATTTTGCCTTATTGCATCCATAAATGTGCACATATTTAATGGGGAAGTGCCTCATTTGCATATATAAATATAAATTTCAGAAAACTTGCAATATATTTTTTCTTAGTTTATATGTACATAACAAATTGGGAAAGTTTCATAGTGATATCTATTCAAATATGTTTTGCCTATTAGGGGGTACTACACTGTACTACACTGTTTGTAGTTCAAGTTCAAGTTCTTTAATAGTTGTCATACAGAAGTACAGAATACTTTCATACAAAATGCTTCTTACTGTTTCGCTCCAGAGACTGTGCTAGACAAGATAGTATCAAATAACATAATAACATAATATAGCATGAATTTAGAAGAAGAAAATGAGGTCACAGTGTTCGGTATAGACATATGTACAATGTTCTGAGTTACTATATAATATACAATACACAATACTATGCAGTGTACTAATGTACAGTACTATCTAGTGCAAAGCAGAAATGGGATGAGGTACAATTTTAGGTACAATTTACAGTAAGGTGTACGAGTTGTAGTGCAATCCTTCATCCATAAATATAAAGTGTGGGGAGTGGGTGCTACAGTGTGTTTGTTTAAAGTGGGTGTGTGCTATAAGTGTGTGGAGTGGGTGCTACAGTGTGTTTGTTTAAAGTGAGTGTGTGCGTGTGGATGTGTGTGCTATGTGCGTTTGGTGGTTGTTGTTGTGTAGTGTTCATTCATTGTTCGTTTAGCAGCCTGATGGCCTGGGGATAGAAGCTTCTTCTGAGTCTTTCTGTGCTCGCCTTGAGACTCCTGTATCGCTTGCCTGACCGCAGCAGTTCAAAGAGGCAGTTGTTCGGGTGACTGGAGTCTTTAATAATGCTCTTAGCCTTGCCCTTGCAACGCTTGTAGTAAATGTTCTGGAGGGTGGGGAGCCCCCCTCCAATTGTGCGTTCGGCTGAACGTGTCACTCTTTGTAGTGTGCTTTGGTCTTGTGCAGTGCTATTCCCAAACCAGGAGGTGATGTTGCCGGTCAAGATGCTCTCTATTGTACATGAGTAGAAGTTCTTAAGGATCTTCTGGCTGACTTGGAACTTCCTTAGGCGCCTGAGGAAGTAGAGGCGTTGTCGTGCCTTCTTCACAACACTGTTAATGTGTGTGGTCCATGTCAAGTCCTCGGATATGTAGGCTCCGAGGTACTTAAAGCTGTTGACTCTCTCAACCGGTGCCCCGTCGATGCTGAGGGGGCTGTAGTCCTTGACCCCCGACCTCCTGAAGTCCACAATCATCTCCTTTGTTTTGCTGACGTTCAGGGAGAGGCTGTTTTCCTGGCACCATCCCGCCAGGACCTTGACCTCTTCCAGGTAGGCCCTCTCGTCGTTGGCAGAGATCAGGCCCACCACCACTGTGTCGTCAGCAAATTTGACGATTGTATTGCTACTCCGCTGAGCCACACAGTCGTGTGTGTACAGGGAGTAGAGGAGGGGACTCAGAACACAGCCCTGGGGGGCCCCTATGTTGAGGGTGATGGATGAGGAGGTGCAGTTGCCTGCTCTCACCACCTGGGGTCTGCCAGTCAGGAAGTCCAAGACCCACTGGCAGAGGTCATAGCCCAAGCCCAGGTCCCTGAGCTTGGCTATGAGTATGGAGGGGACTATGGTATTGAATGCCGAGCTGTAGTCGATGAATAGCATTCTCACATAGTTCCCCTGCCTCTTGTCCAGGTGTGATGCTGCTGTGTGCAGCACATGGGATATGGCGTCCTCCGTGGACCTGTTGGGGCGGTATGCAAATTGCAGGGGGTCCATGTTGATGGGGAGGGAGGAGCAGATGTAGCCCTTTACTAGCTTCTCGAAGCACTTCATGGCTATGGAGGTGAGAGCTACAGGGCGGTAGTCGTTGAGGCAAGCAGGCTTGGATTTTTTGGGTACAGGGATAATAGTGGACTTCTTCAGGCAGGTGGGGATGACAGCCTGTCATCCCAGGTGGGGATGACAACTCCTGAAAAGGGGGTCAATGTCAGACTTTGCAATCAAAGTTAGGGGGCTAATAACCCTTGCCATAATTTCAGTGTGCCCCCTAACTTTTGATTGCAAGGTCTGACATTGACCCCCTTTTCAGGAGTTGACCTAGAGCCCACCAAGGTCATGCATATCAAGTTTGGTCAATGTCAGACCTTGCAATACACTGTAAGGCACTGTAAGGCTACTGTCCTCCCCCACTTCCAGTGATGAAGCTAAGCTATGCTAACGGAGCGTCTATTCCCAAAGCTAAAATGCACGCACAGAGACAAAAAAGGTATGCATCTTCTTGTCTAACTCCAGGGAAGATGTTAAATAAGCTAATTTCCCAAAAAAGTGGAGTCGTCCTTTAAGGAGGCCTTTGAAACGGGGCAGTGATGAGGCCTGCCTAATCTGCAGTGGCAGCTCGTTCCACATTTTGGGGGCGACAACAGAGAAGGCACGGTCCCCCCTGAGCTTACGCCCAGTTGTAGGCATGTTATGTACTAGGAGCCTGATCACTCCTGTGTCACGGGGCATGCAGGTAAGGGCTGCCAATTAGCTAATTGCTGCTGATTGGCTACCTGCTGGCAGCTTTAAAACCAGCCCTGGTAACACACATGCAGGTTATGTGGTTAGAGAAGTGTTGGGTAACAGATAGCTATCACGGTCTTATGTCCTTGTACTTTAGTTTACACCATTAATTCCTTAATAGAGTAGCATTTTTAGTTTGAGCACAGGGTTTTGGTGTTGGTTTGCACATAGGTTGTGGGCCTTTGAGCCAGGGTCGTAACAAAGCACTACTAGGAGCAGCTGGTCAGTTGACCTGAGAGAGCGAGAAGGTGTATAGAACTGCAACAGCTCAGAGAGGTAGGGTGGGGCAAGGTCATGAAGAGCTTTAAAAGCAAATAAAATCATTTTAAAATGAATCCTAAAGTGCACGGGAGCCAGTGGAGTGAGGATAAAATCGGTGAGATGTGGTCATATTTACGAGTGCCAGTTAAAAGACGCGCAGCGGCGTTCTGCACCATTTGAAGGCGAGCCACAGAGGATCCACTCACCCCTATATAAAGTGCATTGCCGTAATCCAGCCTAGTAGTCACAAATGCATGGATTACTGCTTCAAAATGCTGCACCTGTAGGATGGGCTTAATTTTGGCCAGCTGCCTCAACTGGAAAAAGCTTGATTTGACCACGGCCTTGATCTGGCTGTCAAATGTAAGGTCCGGGTCGATTTTTACACCTAAGTTCTTTACTATTGGTTTGATATGTTGTGCCAGCGAACCCAGGTCTAGCAGTGAGGTCACAGAGGGGCCACCAAAAACCATGACTTCCGTCTTTTTATCATTACAATTTAAAAAATTCAATGCCATACAGGATTTAATGTCATCAAGACATTTGGTCAGCGTCTCTATGGAAAAGGAGCCAGACTTTTTTAGTGGCATATAAATCTGGCTGTCATCAGCGTAGCAGTGAAAAGGAATGCCGTGCTTTCTGAGGATGGAACCAAGGGGCAATAAATAAATAGAGAACAGGATGGCGCCAAGTATCGAGCCCTGGGGTACACCATACAGTAGGGGGGCAGTAGAGGACACAGAGTCCTCGAGCCTGACACAAAAATATCGATCTGCCAGGTAGGACTTGAACCAAGGGCTATGCCTCTGATGCCCACTGACTGTTCAAGGCAGGCAATTAAAATCTCATGGTCCACCGTGTCAAAAGCGGCCGACAGGTCTAACAGGACCAGGACAACACAGTCACTGGAATCAGTAGCTAAAAAGATGTCGTTAAAAACTCTTAAAAGTGCAGACTCAGTGCTGTGCAGGGATTTAAAACCAGATTGGAAAACCTCAAGAATATTGTGCTCGTTTAAAAAATGCATTAGCTGAGTATAGACAATTTTATCGAGGATCTTTGATAAAAATGGCTTTTTGATCAGGGGCTGCACAACCGCATTTTTTTCAAGTGCCGGGACCACACCAGAGGACATGCTGCTATTTATAATGTTGAGTACAGTAAGCCCCAACAGCTGGGAAGACTTCCTTAAAGAGTCAAGGTGGAACAGCATCGTCTGGGGAGCCAGAGGGCTTCATTTAGCCAATGACCTCCTGTAAGGAAGACAGCGTCATGGGCACAAATGTGTTAAATACAGCGGGGCTGGGGACAAAAACGGAGGGGTCATGAGCAGGAGGTGAAATAATATCCCTAATGGAGGATACCATATCAATAAAGAAGTTAAGGAAACCTTCACAGGCAGCACGAGAGGCCTCCACACAGGTAGTCAGTGGTGCATTCAGTACATCATTGATGGTCTTAAACAAGACACAGGGCTTATGGCAGTTTGACATGATAATGTCAGCAAAATATGTTGTCCTAGCCTCCCGTACAATATTCTGGAAGTGATGCCAGCAGTCTCTTAGCGTCTGAAGAGATACATGTAATTTGTCCTTCTTCCAACGGGTCAAGTCATCCATCCAGGGCTCAGATTTAACCCTGGGCTCTCTGGTCTTAAAAGGGGCAACAGTGTCCATAGTAGTTTGTAGTGGGCGGAGATGGAGCAATAAATACATGTAGTGAGCATATGCATACTAGGGATGTGCATCTCCTCACTGAGGCCGATGCGATGCGCATCTCGATACGGTGCCAACGATACGATACATTAACGATACATTTGAAGCACCGGGCGATGCGATGCGATACGATTCACCCCCTGTTGAGATACGATACGATTCGATACAATTTGATTCAACATAATGCGATTCGGGGGGCGATACGATGCGATTCAACACGATGCAAAATAATAATACAATTTTATGGTATGCCAGAGGATTGGGTTGTATTCCTTATATGCAGCTTATATTATTATTAAAAATAAAATAATCTACTGTAAGACAATTTATATAAAAACTCTTGGGTGCCTAAGAAGACTTTTGCATAAACTGTCTTTTCTATCCACTTTAGCTAAAAACACATGAGAGAGAGAGAGAGAGAGAGAGAGAGAGAGAGAGAGAGAGAGAGAGAGAGAGAGAGATAGAGAGAGAGAGAGAGAGAGAGAGAGAGAGAGAGAGAGAGAGAGAGAGAGAGAGAGAGAGAGAGGGAGAGAGAGAGAGAGAGAAGGAGAGAGAGAGCCCCTCCCCGTCTGAGTTGCCGTCGACAGTTGATGATGTCACACATACTAGACTAGGTCACTACTAGGATGCGTCTATACTTTCCGACCGTAGCCGCATTATG
>NC_140169.1:73028321-73050821 GCF_963971535.1 Notolepis coatsorum | reverse complement strand
TTCTCATACAGATCCAAGCATTTCACTGTAATGTACATGTACTTTATATGTGACAAATACAACTAAAACTTGAACTTGAACTATTCTATGGTCGGTTAGTCTGCGGGTTTTCTCAGCCAAATTACCAAATAATCTCTGAAGGCTATAATTAGCCTAATTCACTTGTAGAACAGTAAACGCATTTCAATGCTGATGACTAATTTGTGTATTCCAACACATGTAAATGGTGGTGAGTTGTTAATTCCAATAGTGTATTCTGCCAGTTGTTTTGACAATTTTGGCTCTTGAAGTGGCATTCTTATAGCTACGTCTTAACATTTAAGTGAACAAGCACAAACTTGACCAATATGGCGGCAAAGTAAATAAGGCGATGGGTAGATGATCGGTAAAACAATACAATTATTCTCACCACCACATCTGGCAAACTTCCATGGAACTTACGCTCATCATGCTATGCTAATTTGGCCAGCTAGCTAGGTCCGTCATCATGCTACGCTAATTTGACCAGCTAGCTAGGTGCGTCATAGTGCTACGCTAAGTTGACTAGCTAGCTAAGTCCATCATCATGCTACGCTAATTTGATCAGTTAGCTTAGGGTGACCATATTTTGATTTCCAAAAATGAGGACATGCTGGCCCCAGCCTCGAGATACTTAATGATACTTTGCACAATCGAAGCGGGCATGGCCACCTTCATTTCACTATATGTCTTGTGTATGTATGTATGTATGTATGTATGTATGTATGTATGTATGTATGTATGTATGTATGTATGTATGTATGTATGTATGTATGTATGTATGTATGTATGTATGTATGTATGTATGTGATGAATAAACCTCTTGAATCTTGAATCTCTACTCAAAGTTTACTCAAAGATGCCTTATTGTTTTAACTTCTTAACATGCACCCAGAAAAGTGGCAATTTTTTTTACTTGAACTTGAAGACTGGATACTTTTTTTGCAAAGCTTATCTTTATACTTTATGCTTATAGCTAGGGAGGTGTAGTGGTTACGTCATTGTTGTTTCCGGCCGGTCCACCTGGCTTGAAATTACACTGTACATTTTCCAATGGACACATTTGTAAATCGTCTCGTTTAAAACTAATAAAGCATGAACATTGGCATGGTGTACCTTTCTGTGTGTATTCATCCACAATCTATAGCTCAACATGAAACAATTAGAAAATTAATCGTAAAATAATTACGTTGAATTTTATTTCAACCAAAAAAGCTTAAACAATAATGTTAGTGATAGAAGGGAACACATTTGGTGCAAAAATGGAAAGCTTGCCAATGTTCATGAGGCATAATTATTACAATAGCCGATAATACATTTTCCCAATGATAAATCCCTAAATGGGTGGACCATACAATACATACAATATTTAAGGGGATGCAGACCAGAGAAATACTTTCGTCTTGCTTACATCAGGGTCCCCCATTTTCAATTCATCATAATTGATGAATAAAGAGTACTAACAATATTGGCAAGTGTTAGAGGGTGGGAAAGCCGGTGGGTGGGGATTGGACGTTGTGGACAGCGACTCCTACAGGTCAGTTTGGTGACGCTGGTGCGGCGGAAACAGGAAGTATCGGGGGCAGCGTGAGCCTCCCAGCGTTACTCCTCGCCACTGAGAGTTCGAGCTGCTGCGGTGACTACAAATTACAATGCTGACTAATAATTTTCGCAATCGGCGGATGATTGACTCCTGGAGCCTCGGGAGTCCGGGGTGATAATCTGGCGTAAAAAGACACTCGCCTGACATAGGCATGTAACTCGAGAACCGATGAACGGATTTTGTCGAGTAAGATGGCATTCGAACGGCAACAAATAGTGCTTTAATTCGGTAATGCAGCCCGAGCCTTCAGACGCTCGCAAAATGCTGTGAAACTGAAACTGAAACTGAAAAACCCGGACATTTTCATGAATTTATAAACCCCCCCCGGACGCCCCGGACGGGGAGTGAAAAGAGGACATGTCCGGGCAAAAGAGGACGTTTGTAATATGCCCAATGCATATTTCTCAAAATACTATGGCTTGGATGACCTTTAGTTGTCATTATTTAATACAAATATTTCTTCCTGGCACATCCCCGGTAGCACAGTAGTTAACCAATGCCTATTGGCCAAGCGGCGTCATATGATCAGCTCTGTGTTGGACACTGCTTGTGGATGGAGTGTTGCCTCCATCAACTCACTGTGGATCAACTGGTTCCCCCGCTGCCCCAGATGCGTGAACATTAAAGGCAACGAACTTGTGTTCAGCTTTTCTCTGATTGGCCACGACCCCCCGCCCCCTTTTGCCGCGAGCACGGCATACGAACGGCAGAGGTCCCAAATTAAATGAATGAAGCGCGGAGCTGTAATCTTTGTCCGAATCGAATCGCGCAAATACACAACGCATTATCAAAACAACTACACGCTTCACTCGTCAGTGGAGGCTGTGGAGGCTGCTGACTGATTAACTAGAAACTGTACATTGGAACGTTATATAATGTATAATGTTATTTCGCGAGGCTGCTGACCAATTAACTAGAAACTGCACATTGTGAAGCGCCAGCGGGGCGATGCGGTGGTTTCTCCCCGGCTTCCGTGCGCCGCTGCCGGCTTGACTCGGTCCAGCTCCAGCAGCAGCGGCCGTCTTCCGTTGTAGAAGCCCTTTCAATGACAGAGCTCTCATATTTTGCGAAGGCATAAACTATATCTTAAATTATGGCTATGTGTCTAATATGGCTGTCGCTTATCAATGACTTTGCGACAGCCATATTAGACACATAATTTAAGATATAGTTTATGCATTCGCAAATATGAGAGCTCTGTCATTGAAGTGGGTGGTGGCAGCGTAACAGCGTTCACTTCACCCTGATGTAAAGTAGCGATTTTTATTGTTTTGTCATGACAAACCAATTACATAATCCAACATATGTGTAAAGAAACAACATATTCCAGTTAACGGTATATTTTTTTAATGATTCATTACGGTATAAATTAGGTTAACTGGAGCTGCGTATTGCTGGCTCTCATATTTGCGAATACAACAGCGTTCACCCTGATGTAAACAAAACAAGTCATTGCGACGGCCATATTAGACACATAGCCATAATTTAAGATATAGTTTATGCATTCGCAAAATATGAGAGCTCTGTCATTGAAAGGGCTTCTACAACGGAAGACGGCCGCTGCCGCGGGCGGCGCAACTCTCTGCCGCGGGCGGCGCAACAACACACAGAGCGGCAGCGCGGTCACGTGGCCGTGTGGCCAATCAGAGAAACGCTGAACGAAAGGCTGAACACAAATTGGTTGCCTTTAATGTTCACGCACCCCAGACATAAACACTGTTTATGTCCCAATTGTATGATTGTTGCTCATATGTGCACACATATAATAATAATAATAATAATAATAATAATAATAATAATAATAATAATAATAATAATAATAATAATAATAATAATAATAATAATAATAATAATAATAATAATAATAATAATAATAATAATAATAATAATAATAATAATAATAATAATAATAATAATAATAATAATAATAATAATAATAATAATAATAATAATAATAATAATAATAATAATAATAATAATAATATTAATAATTGACGTTATTGAATCTAATATTTTGGCTGACATAATTCTTCTCTCCTGAGTAGAAGTATAAACAAGCCAAACATTAGCTTTACTTCTGGAGCTAGCAGCTTGTCCACAAGCCCCATGGATGGAATATCATCTGCTTTTCTTACTAAGGATCAACAGAACCTGACTTCATTAAAATGATAGCCGCTGTCCAAGGAGCGAGGACTTTGGTCGCAGAGTGGAATTAATGTCTGTTATTGCTTCAGACAGGTAAGCAGTTTTATAATGAGCTAATAATTACAGAGGCTGACATGATAATTGTAACGTCAGGTGACTTGGAAAACTTTTCCGACACGTCGTCTAGCTCAGTGTGTGTGTGTGTGTGTGTGCAGTTGCCAAATATTGCTCTGTCTCAGCTATTATTGGCAGCTTAGCCACGTGGAGAAGGGGGTGCTATGTGTACCCTTAAGTGTTCAGTGCTGCTTGGCCCCGATACATTTGATTCCCTGTTTATGTAATATAATTTGTGGAACCAAATAAAGTATTCAAATGTGTGTGTGCAGTTGCATGTGTGTGTGTGTGTGCATGAATGTGTGTGTAGGTGTGTGTGTTTGTTGGCGGCTGCATTGAAGCAGATGAGGTGAGTAACTTTAGGAGAGTTAGAGGAGCATTACCTCCATGTTCATAGTCAGAACGTTTTATTAACCCTTTCACTACCACACTACAAAGGGTTAACCCTTTCACTACCACACTACAGAAGGTTAACCGTATGTAGTGTGGTAGTGAAATGGTTAACCTTCTGTAGTGTGTAGTGAAAGTGTTAATCTTCTGTAGAGTGGTAGTGAAAGGGTTAATATTCTGTAGTGTGGTAGTGAAAAGTGTTAACCACTTAAGTAGGGTGACCATATTTTCCAAAAAAGAGGATGCTGGCCCCAGCCTCGAGGTACTTAATGATACTTTGCACAATCGAAGCGGGCATGGCCACCTTCATTTCACTATGTCTTGTGTACTGTACTGTATGTGATGAATAAACCTCTTGAATCTTGAATCTCTACTCAAAGTTTACTCAAAGATGCCTTTATTGTTTTAACATATGCTTGGAAACATGCACCAAGAAAAGCGTCCATTTTTTGTTTATACTTGAACTTGAGGACTGCATACTTTTTTTGCAAAGCTTATCTTTATTCATTATGCTTATAGCACATGCATAAGCCTGGTCTCTTTTGAAAGATAACATTCTGAAGTTACTAATGCAAAAAAGGAAAATCACTTTTAGTGCTAATGAAATAGAGTAGCGTATAGGTCTGAACTTGAGTTGAACGTGAACTTGTGTACTCACATTTTTCTGCAGTGGCTGCAATATCCCAAATTTAACCACATAACATGCGCCCAGAAAAGTGGCATTTTTTTTTACTTGAACTTGAGGACTGCATACTTTTTTTGCAAAGCTTATCTTTATACTTTATGCGTATAGCACATGCATAAGCCTGGTCTCTTTTGAAAGATAACATTCTGAAGTTTCGTACACAATAAAGAAAAATAGTGCTAATGAGTAACATAAGGCTGAACATGAGTTGAACTTGTGTACTCACGTTTTTTTGTAGTATAGTTGCAATATTCCAAAATAATATATATATTTTTTGTATAAGCTGACAAACACCGCAAATCCATAGCCTGAAGGGACATGGGCCTGAAGGGACATTAACGTGTGTTGTCGGGCCTTACAAATACATTTGATTTTGATTTGATTATCAATAAGGTAGGATATCTGGAACACACAAACACACTATTTTTTTAATCACATGCCATGAAACTCTGGGACCTGGCTGAATTTAAGACTGCACAAATCATGTTTAAAGCACGAAACAATTCACTCCCGGGTAACATCCACAAATTCTGTAGAGAGGGGTGTTACAATTTAGAGGAGAGTCTAACTTCAAGAAACAGGCTGTTCATTCAACAATGTATGTATATTTCAGTTTGTGGAGTGAATATGAGTTGCATAAGATAATAGAGTGTGAAGGTATACTGAATACTGTTCTGTATGTCATGTATGTCATATGTTATGATGAATTGAAAATGGGGGACCCTGATGTAAACAAGACAAAAGTCTTTCTCTGGTCTGCATCCCCTTAACAATTGTGTGTATTGAGCCGTACTGTATTGTACCCATTCTGCAATCTGTTAATAAAGTTTTCAATCAATCAATCAATCAATCAATCAATCAATCAATCAATCAATCAATCAATCAATCAATCAATCAATCAAGGGGGTAGGAATACATATATTTACACTTCATTCTATACTCCTGCTTGTTTGTTTTTTAATCTGTTTATTACTTGTTTTTTATTATTATTTATTTTCAATTTATGTTTGAAATAAATAAACGCATTCATTCAAGATATTGTGTGAGCAAAAGTATAGTTAATTTACTCCCTCGAGTCTGGCCCAGCGCGGATCTCGCAGCTGTGCCCGCATAGTGCAATACTCCAATTCAGCCATTAGCATTTCAGCCATTGGGTGGGTGGCGCTGCTGAGCGGCCCTCACAGCGCGGCCGTCAGCGCGCGGCCCTGAGAGCGCTGCTGGCTCTGCGGCTCTGCAGCTGCATGCTTCTCCGGGAGCAGTCCGCGCCATGTAAAAAGTCGCACGCCTGACATATCGGCATGTAACTCGAGAACCGAGGCACGGATTTAGGCGATTCAGATGGCATTCGAACGGCAACGAATAGCGATTTAATTCTGTAATTTATATGTTCAGCGACAAATGCAGTCCTGAGCCTTCAGATGCTCGCAAAGGGCTGTGAAACTGAAACTGAAAAACAATGAAACCCCGGACATTTCCAGGAATTTATAAACCCCCCCCCCGGACGCCCCGGACAGGGCGTGAAAAGAGGACATGTCCGGGCAAAAGAAGATGTTTGGTCACCCTAACTTAAGCATCGGACGGACTCGAGCGTCGGAATCAATGGAAGTGGACAGCCATTTTGGATAATCATGCCGAATTAACGCTGGTAAACACATTACAAATACACAGATTTTCCGTGGGATTGTTATAAACGTTGGACCTGTGCTATAAGTATAAAGTATAATAAATCACAAATTACTTTGGGTATGCAATTATTTAATTGTCAACCTCTCCCATTTCAGAAAATCAAAGGTATTGCCAGTTTGCGCAGTTGTACACATGTCTTAAAAGCATGCACCGATGCAGTTTCGCAGAGCACACATCATTCTCTCATCATGTGATTGTAAATTAAAAAAAAAATTATTTCTCAAGACAATACGCTACATTTCAAATTAATTTCATGAGCCTTTGCTATCTATATAAACAACCTCAATGTGCCATGTTCAGACCCAATGGAGAGCTAGCTTGCGTACATTCCATGGGTCTGACTTGTCAGGCTATGTTGCAGCCAGCCGCTGAGCCAAGGAGGAATAACAACAACAGTGCATGCAGGCCAGACGCCAGGCAGCAACAGAGCTCCGGGCTCAAGTGGAGGTGTTGTTCGACACAACACTCCCTCCTAGTGGCTGAAATTGCTTTTCAGTCAACATGGTTTGGGACTTTATTGGAGGTAGTAACTTGCATAAAAAAAGATTACCATTATGAAAGACAACTGGAAGTCAACTGAAAGGACTGAAGGCACTCATGTCCTCCCTTCTCCCCCCACAACCTCCAATCCTCATTTCCGTCCCTCTCTCCCACTGTTTAATTCAACATTAATGATGGCGCCTCACCTCATAAAGAGACAATAATTAAGAAGCTTAAGTCCTACGGTAAACAAACTACTTTGTTTAGGCAATTGGGGTGTGTGTGTGTGTGTGTGTATGTGTATGTGTGTGTGTGTTTGTGTGTGTTTGTGTGTGTGTATGTTTGTGTATGTGTGTGTGTGTGTGTGTGTGTGGGGGAGGGGGTAGAGTTATCGACTGCCCTTTTCCTCGTGGCGCACCGAGACTCAGCAACTCATCAATTTCCACGAGATGCAGCAGCACAGACTGCAGATCAAAGGTGAGGTGGTCAACCCTGGTAATAGTGAAGTGAACCCTGGTAATGGTGAGGTGGTCAACCCTGGTAATGGTGAAGTGAACCCTGGTAATGATGAGGTGGTCAACCCTGGCAATGGTGAAGTGAACCCTGGTAATGGTGAAGTGGTCAACCCTGGTAATGGTGAAGGGAACCCTGGTAATGGTGATGTGGTCAACCCTGGTAATGTTGAGGTGTGGTTAACCCTGGTAATGGTGAGGTGGTCAACCCTGGTAATGGTGAGGTGTGGTTAACCCTGGTGCAGGTGATGTGGTTAACCCTGGTAATGGTGAGGTGGTTAACCCTGGTCATGGTGAGGTGTGGTTAACCCTGGTAAGGGTGAGGTGGTTAACCCTGGTAATGGTGAGGTGGTTAACCCTGGTCATTGTGAGGTGTGGTTAACCCTGGTAATGGTGAGGTGGTTAACCCTGGTATGGTGAGGTTGGTTAACCCTGGTATTGGTGAGGTGAGGTTAACCCTGGTAATGGTGAGGTGGTTAACCCTGGTCATGGTGAGGTGTGGTTAACCCTGGTAATGGTGAGGTGGTTAACCCTGGTAATGGCGAGGTGTGGTTAACCCTGGTAATGGTGAGGTTAACCCTGGTAATGGTGAGGTGTGGTTAACCCTGGTAATGGTGAGGTTAACCATGGTAATGGTGAGGTGGTTAACCCTGGTAATGGTGAGGTGTGGTTAACCCTGGTAATGGTGAGGTTAACCATGGTAATGGTCATGGCCAGTGTTATGTACTAGGAGCCTGATCACTCCTGTGTCACTGTGCATGCAGGCCTGATCACTCCTGTGTCACGGGGCATGCAGGTGAGGGCTGCCAATTAGCTAATTGCTGCTGATTGGCTACCTGCTGGCAGCTTTAAAACCAGCCCTGGTAACACACATGCAGGGTCTGTGGTTAGAGAAGTGTTGGGTAACAGATAGCTATCACGGTCTTCTGTCCTTGTACTTTAGTTTACACCAGTAATTCCTTAATAGAGTAGCATTTTGAGTTTGAGCACAGGGTTTTGGTGTTGGTTTGCACATAGGTTGCAGGCCTTTGAGCCAGGGTCGTAACAGTTGGGCGCTCGTCCGGTATATTTACCCCTAGAAATTTGTTTGGTGATTTTTTTTTTGTGTTACACGGGTGTCATGGTGTTATGGTTTGGGTGGTGTTCGTTACATATAACGTGGGGGCTTGAGCCGTTTCATCAAACAGGTGAGTATGCCTTATTTGTTTGTAATTTGATGTGACTACTTATGCTGTTAAAATATATAGTTTAGTGGGCACCACATGTAGATAGGGACAGTATTTTCTGGTTTTTGGTTAGCTTCCTGTGCACCACATACTCCTGGGGCAGTCAGGGAAGTGATGAGCACCATCTACTTGTCTGGTACCGTATCATGTACTGGACGGGTGGATGGTCAAGTATGATCTTTGACTGGTAGCAGGTGTGGTTGAAGATGGTTAGGTCTACAGGGCATTAGTTTAAGGGTAGGTAGATTAGGGGGCCAGAAAACACAGGTAGTGTGGTAGGGCCTGATTTAGTGTTTCTTAGGGTAGACATGTGGTGGGCCGGTTTTGACTGCAGTTTAGATGTAGAAGCATATGTAGTCATATCAGGTTAGAAGGCGCACCTGTTTGGATTTGTTTGTTGAATTTATTTTGTTTGTTTGAGTGTTTGGTGAGCATACCTGGTAGCACCTGACCTCCTGCGTGTATGACACGTCTATTTATTTCAGGGTGGTTGTGTTTTATTTTTATTTTTATTTTATTTTATTTTTTTGCAAACTAGAAAGGTGCGCTCCGTAGAGCTCACATTTCCACCGCGTTCCCTTCTGGTTGTTATTATTGGCATTAGCATTCTTCAGTGGTTCTTCAGTGATTCTTCGTGGTTCTTCAGTGGTTCGTTAGGGGGTCTTCAGTGGTTCTTTAGTGGTTCTTCGTGGTTTGTTAGTGGTTCTTCGTGACTGTAAGGTAAAGTGGGTAGCTTGTGGTGACTGGTACAGTAACGATGGCTTCCATCAGGGACTTTGTTGATCGCCCGTCTCATGACATGTTGGAGAAGTTTTCCAAGGAACAACTTCTAGAACTTGCTGTACACTACAGGGTAGAGCTTACTGCAAGTGAGAAACGTTTGAAGCCAACTGCCTTGAGTGCTTTAAGGGTGTTACTCATTAGAGAGCAGGTGCTTGAGGAGAGGGTGGAGGAGCCTCCTTTGTCTGACGCGTCTCCGCTATTACCTGGTGCAGAGGGTGAGTGGAGGATTAGGGAGTTGGAATTTAAGGAAAGGCAGCGAGAGCGTGAGGAGAGGAGAGAGGAGCGTGAGCTTAAGGAGAGAGAGAGGAGAGAGAAGCGTGAGCTTAAAGAGAGGAAAGAGGAGCGGGAGCTTAAGGAGAGACAAATGTTGCTGGAGCACGAGCGTGCGCAGAAGGAGCTTGAGTTTAAGCATGCTGCCTTACAGGCGGGTGCTCTGCATTCAGAGTCACGTTCCGGTTTTGATGTAGGCAGGAATATTAGGATGGTGCCTCCATTTTTTGAGAAAGACGTGGAAAGATATTTTCCCCTTTTTGAATGGGTGGCGACCAAATTGAAGTGGCCTGATACCGCCTGGACACTGCTGCTACAATGTGTTTTAGTTGGTAGGGCACAAGAAGCCTATACTGCTCTGTCCCTTGAACAAAGCGCTGATTATGAGCTTGTTAAAGCTTCCATTTTGAGGGCTTATGAGTTGGTTCCTGAGGCCTATCGTCAGCGTTTTAGAGGCTATCACAGGTCGGAGGGACAGTCGTATGTTGAATTCGGAAAAGAGAAGGAGAACCTGTTTGACTGGTGGTGCACCTCGCAAAAAGCAGAGTCAAGGGAGCAGCTTAGACAGTTGGTTCTCCTAGAGGAATTTAAAAGGTGTGTTCCTGATAACGTTTCCACACATCTAAATGAGCATAAGGTATCGAAGATAGGCGACGCTGCTGTCTTGGCTGATGAGTTTGTGCTGACACACAAATCTGTCTTTGTAGAGGAGGGCCGTGTGGAGTCCAGGAGTAGTAGGCGTCCTTTTCAGTGGAGCCGGTTCCCAGCACCCGTGTCTGCTGGTCGGTTTACTTCGACTCCTAGGCAAGGTGGCTCTGCTAGTGCATTCCCAGAGGCGGTTATCTGTTTTTACTGTAAGGAGCCTGGTCATATCGTTGCTGGGTGCCCTGTGCTTAAGCAGAAAAATGTAAAAACTGTGGCTCTGGTAGAAATCATGGACAGGACACCTATGCCGACATTAGAGGGTGGGGTGCGAAGTATCAAAGGTGCAGACAGGGAGCTAGAGGGCTCCTCAACGTTTATGATGGATGGATTTGTTTCACTGGTTGGTGCATTAGGATCAAAGCAGGCTATTACAATATGGAGAGATACAGGAGCTTTCCAGTCTCTCATTCTGG
Organism: Notolepis coatsorum; assembly: GCF_963971535.1. Classification (NCBI taxonomy): domain Eukaryota; kingdom Metazoa; phylum Chordata; class Actinopteri; order Aulopiformes; family Paralepididae; genus Notolepis; species Notolepis coatsorum. Next base: position 73,039,791 of record NC_140169.1, on the reverse strand, counting down.
ATGGGATTTTGCCATTTTCGGAAGATTCTTCATTGCATTCCGGTGCCATTGTTCAGGGCTTTGGAGGAGGCTTTGTGAATACTCCTTTGCATGAGGTCTCGCTAAACTCTCCCTTAGTATCAGGCAATGTTGTTGTAGGAGTGTGTTCTCACATTCCCATAAAGGGGGTGTCCTTCATTCTAGGGAACGATTTGGCCGGTGGCAAAGTGCTGGCTACTCCAGTTGTAATTCCCGTCCCTGTAGTTTCTGAGGTTCCTGATGAGCTCGCACAGAAGCATCCAGGAGTGTTTCCTGTGTGTGCGGTAACACGTGCAATGTCAAAGGTCAAATGTGACACCCATGATGTTGTTAACTCAGATTGTGATATGACACTTAGTGACACGTTCTTTGTTGAGTTGAAAAGTGGCCCTGATGAGGGTTTTGGTAAGGTGATACCGTCTCTTGAGCAGTTGGTACTAGAGCAAAACAAGGATGTCTCCTTGTCGTCCCTCTTTGAAGAGGCGGTTTTAGAGGATGCAATGATAGATACGTCTCAAGGATACTTTGTTAGCAATGATGTGCTCATGAGAAAGTGGACACCACCTAACCTGTCCAGTCTGGATGACTGGGGCAGTGTGTTTCAGATTGTTGTTCCAGCCGTGTATTGTCCTGATATACTGCATCTAGCACATGATCATGATTTTGCTGGTCACATGGGAGTCAGGAAGACTTATGACCGTGTGCTGAGACATTTTTGTTGGCCTGGTTTGAAGTCGGATGTGGCACAATATTGCCGCTCGTGCCATGTGTGTCAGGTTGTTGGTAAACCAAACCAGAAGATCCCTCAGGCTCCTCTGCAGCCTATTCCTGCCGTTGGGGAACTTTTTGAGCGGATCCTCATTGACTGTGTTGGTCCCCTCCCTCGAACTAAGACAGGGAACCAGTACCTTTTGACTATTATGTGTGCAGCGACCCGTTTTCCTGAAGCCATTCCTTTACGCAAGATCACAGCCCCAGCTATATCCAAAGCTCTGGTTAGGTTTTTTATCAACGTTTGGTTTACCAAAGGTTATTTAATCAGATCAAGGGTCTAACTTCATGTCCCGTCTCTTTGCTCAGGTCCTCCAGCAGTTGTCTATCCAGCATTGCCCTTCCTCTGCCTATCATCCAGAGTCCCAGGGGGCGCTGGAGAGATTTCACCAGACTATCAAAACAATGCTGCGGGCATATTGTACGGAGTTCGAAAAAGACTGGGATGATGGAATCCCTTTGCTTCTGTTTGCTGCTAGGGAGGTAACCCTGGAGTCTCTTGGATTCAGCCCGGCTGAGCTGGTGTTCGGCCACACAGTGAGGTGTCCTTTGGAACTGCTGAAGGAAAAGTGGTTGGCTGACCAGACTCCTTCCTCTACTAACTTGTTGGACTATGTGTGTGACTTCAGGCTTAAGCTTAGTAGAGCATGTGAACTAGCGAAAGAGAACCTAAAGGTAGCCCAAGGAAAAATGAAGGTGTGGTATGATAGGCGGGCCCGACATAGGGTGTTCTCACCGGGAGACAAGGTGTTTGTTCTCTCACCTATTCTTGGGTCTGCATTACAGGCTAAATATAGTGGGCTATACTCCGTTGAGCGCAAAGTTGGTGAGGTCGACTACTTGATTAAGACTCCCGACCGCAGGCGCAAGAGTAGATTATGTCACGTCAATATGTTGAAGGCGTACAATGATGGGGCTCAGATTGACCAGTCAGTGGTCAAGCCTGTGGCTGTTCTAACAGTTTCTGCATCTCCTATTGTAGCCGACTGTTCTGTGTCGAAGGAGATTTCTCAGGGCAGGTTGCCAAACACCCAGATACTAGGTGATTTGGACTCACACCTGTCGTACTTGCCACTTCCTGAGCGTACGGATGTGGTGCGCCTACTTAGACAGCATATACGTTTGTTTTCTGATGTCCCTAGTCGTACTAATGTACTCGAGCATGACATTGATGTTGGTAGTGCAGGGCCAATTAAGCAACATGCCTACAGGGTGAATCCGGAAAAACGACGGATCTTGAGTAAGGAAGTAGACTATATGGTGAGACATGGCATTGCGGAGCCCAGTTCTAGTGCGTGGAGCTCCCCCTGCCTGCTTGTTGATAAGCCAGACTGCACTCATCGGTTCTGTACTGACTTCCATAAAGTTAATGCAGTAACCAAGCCGGACTCGTACCCTCTTCCTCGGATGGACGACTGTATCGATCGGGTGGGTTCAGCAGCCTTTGTAAGTAAATTGGATTTGCTAAAGGGATACTGGCAGGTTCCGCTTACTCCGCGAGCACGTGAGATATCCGCTTTTGTCACACCAGAGAGTTTCTGCCAGTATACAGTGATGGCCTTTGGCATGCGAAATGCCCCAGCGACATTTCAGCGGCTAGTGAACAAGGTCCTGGCCGGGGTAGCGTTCTGTGAGGCATATCTGGATGACCTGGTTATCCATAGTTCCTCTTGGTCACAACATGTGGAGCATCTGGTGGAAGTGTTCAAGCGGTTGGGTGATGCTAACTTGACAGTTAATCTTGCAAAATGTGAATTTGGACAGGCCACGGTTACCTACCTGGGTAAGGTGGTTGGACGTGGGCATGTGTGCCCCATTGCAGCTAAGGTGGAGGCTATAGTGGGCTTCCCTGCTCCCATCACCAGGCGGGAGTTAAATCGCTTCCTAGGTATGGCAGGGTACTATAGGAGTTTCTGTAGGAACTTTGCTTCTGTTGTTGCCCCTTTGACCAATCTGCTAAGTCCTAAGGTACCTTTCGTGTGGACTGAGACTTGTCAACAGTCTTTTGAGAGCATCAAGGGTATTCTGATTAGCGCTCCCGTTCTGTCAGCTCCCGATTTTCAACTGCCATTCAAGTTGGCAGTGGATGCTAGTGACCTCGGTGCTGGAGCCGTCCTCCTGCAAGAGGATGCATTAGAGGTGGAGCACCCAGTGTGCTACTTTTCTAAAAAGTTTGACAGGCATCAACTGCACTACTCTACTATAGAGAAGGAGGCGCTCGCTTTGGTTCTTGCCTTGAACCATTTTGATGTTTACGTTGGATCCTCCAGTTTACCCCTTGTTGTGTATACAGACCATAACCCTTTGGTTTTTCTTCGCAGCATGGTGAACTCGAACCATCGTTTGATGCGATGGAGTTTGTTCCTCCAAGCGTATAACTTGGATATTCGCCACATTCGTGGGAGGGACAACGTGCTAGCAGACGCCCTCTCACGGTCATAGTACTGGTGTTTGTGGTACCCGTTGTCGCCCTGACAACTAATGGGTCACAGTTGTTTTTTTGTTTTGTTTATGGGTTGTTGTGTAGTGGTTGCCTCTTTACATTTTACATTTACATTTAGTCATTTAGCTGACGCTTTTATCCAAAGCGACTTACAAGTTCTGTGCGACAAGACAGCAAGAAGGGTATAACTCTATCAGCTGAGTAACAATGTTCATCAAAGTGTTGCGTGTTACAGTGTAGGTTAGTTTATTAGGACAAGTGCATGACATTAAGGTTAGTCGGGGTTAGATTTTTTTTTTTTTTTTTTATCATTTCAGATAATGGTTGAAGAAGTGAGTCTTTAGTCGACGGCGAAAGATTGGACGGGATTCGGCTGTCCTAACTGGGATGGGTAGTTCATTCCACCATTGTGGGGCAAGGACTGAGAATAGGCGGCTTCTCTTTGATGACCCTCCGGGAGCTTGGATAGGAGTAGATCTGAGGCGGCCAGAAGACGCAGAGCGTAGGGGTCTTGAGGGTGTGTAGTTAGAGACCATTGACCGGAGGTAGGCGGGAGCGGTTCCCTTTGCCGCACGGTATGCTAGGTCGAGGGCCTTGAAGCGGATACGTGCAGCAATGGGGAGCCAGTGCAGGTCCCTAAGAAGTGGGGTGACATGGGCTGACTTCGGTAGGTTTGAGATCAGGCGGGCCGCTGCATTTTGAATGAGTTGAAGAGGCTTGGTGGCAGTGGCCGGGAGGCCAGCTAGCAGTGCGTTGCAGTAGTCGAGGCGGGAGATGACTGTTGATTGGACGAGGAGTTGGGTGGCTTCTTTTGTCAGGAAGGGGCGTATCCTTCTGACGTTGCTCAGGAGGAATCTGCAGGTTCTGGTTGTCGCTGCGATGTGAGCAGAGAAGTTCAACTGGTCGTCGAGGACAACACCAAGGTTCTTGGCGGTCGGCGACGCGGTCACAGCTGCATTCTCGACTGTGATGGAGAGGTCGGTCAGGGGGGAGGATTTGGCCGGCAGGTGGAGCAATTCTGTTTTGCTTAGGTTCAGTTTGAGGTGGTTGGTCGTCATCCAGGCGGAGATGTCGGACAGACAGGCCGAGATCCGCTCAGAGACGTGGATATCTGAGGGAGGGAAGTAGAGGAAGAGTTGAGTATCATCGGCATAACAATGATATGAGAAGCCATGAGATGTGATAATGTTACCCAGTGATTTAGTGTAGAGGGAGAAGAGAAGGGGTCCTAGGACCGAGCCCTGGGGGACACCCGTCCGGAGGGGGCGGGTGGCCGACAGAGTCCCTCTCCATGACACTTGGTAGGAGCGGTCATTGAGGTATGATGTCAGCCATGTCAGCGCAGATCCAGCCACTCCCATTCCTGCGAGGGCCGCGAGGAGGATCTGATGGTTGACTGTGTCGAAGGCTGCAGATAGATCTAGGAGAATCAGGACAGAGGAGAGGCCTTTCGCTTTTGCTAAGTGAAGTGCCTCTGTGACCGCAATGAGAGCCGTTTCTGTGGAGTGGCCAGTCCGGAAGCCAGACTGATTGGGGTCTAGGAGGTCATTCTGTAAGAGATAAGCAGTAAGTTGGTTGGATACAGCACGTTCAAGTGTTTTAGAAAGGAAGGAGAGAAGAGAGACAGGGCGATAGTTGGCTATGACGGTGGGGTTCAGGGTTGGTTTTTTTATGAGGGGCGTGACTCTGGCTTGTTTTAGGGAGGTGGGGACCACCCCCGAGTTGAGTGAGGAGTTGATGGTTGCAGTTAGGAATGGGAGGATGTCCGGTGCTATGGTCTGGAGGAGTGGGGAGGGTAGCTGGTCCAGCTGGCATGTAGTCGGACGGTTCGACGTTACCAGTGTCAGGGTCTCGGCTTCTGTAATGGGAGAGAAAGATGACAGAGTGAAGGATGAGGTTCTCGATTCAGCGTTTGGAATGGGTGGGGGTTGGGAGAATGAGCTGCGGATGTTCTCCACTTTTTCCTCAAAGAAGATCGCAAAGTCTTCGGCAGAAAAAGATGAGGGAGGAGGAGGTGGGGGGGGAGTGAGGAGGGAGGACATGGTAGCATGCAGTTTGCGAAGATTCTTGGCAGAGGCCTCGATCCTATGGTGAAAGAAAGAAGCTTTGGCATTAGTAATGGTTTTGGAGAATGTTAACAAGAGGTTGTGATATGTGTCGATGTCAGCAGTGAGGCGTGACTTTCTATACTTCCTCTCAGCCGCTCTCAGGACCTGTCTTTGTTCTCTCACTGCATCCGTCAGCCATGGACTGGGTGGGGAACGGCGGGCAGGTTTCTCAACGAGGGGACAGAGCTTGTCGAAGGAGGTTGCAAGGGCTGAGAGGAGGGTGGAGGTTGCCATCTCTGTGGGGAGAGCAGAGAAGGTGTCACTCAAAGGTAGAGCGGATATTATGTCAGAGGAGAGGGTGGAGGGGGATAGGGAGGGCAGGTTGCGTCTGAGTGAGACGGTTTGAGTTGGGGTGAAGACTTTTCGGTTAAGCATGAGAGTTAGTGAGAAGGATATGAAGGAATGGTCAGATACATGTAGGGGAGTTACCGTGGTGTTAATGATGCTGGAGTTACGGGAAAATATGAGATCCAAGGAGTTGCCTGCTTTGTGGGTGGGAGGCATGGCAGTGGGAGTCAGGTCAAATTGTTGTAGGAGGGAGACCACTGGGACCGACTGAGATGAGTCAGGCAGGTTGAAGTCGCCCAATAGAAGGAGCGGGGTACCATCTTCCGGTAAGGAGCTTAGAAGCATGTCCAGCTCATCTGTGAAGTGATCGAGGGGACCTGGAGGGCGATAGAGTGTAACAATGGTGAGATTGAAAGGATTAGAGACAGATACTGCATGATATTCGAGGGAGGAGAGTGACAGTTCTGGGAGTTGCGTTAGGTTTGTAGCCCATGAAGGAGATGTCATGAGGCCAGTGCCTCCACCCCGTCTGGAGGGTCGAGGTGTGTGAGTGAAGTTATAGTTTGTAGATAATGCTGCAGGTGTTGACGAGTTATTGGGGGTTATCCAGGTCTCAGTTAGAGCCAGGAGCTGCAGATTTAGACTATGGGCGTAGGCAGTAATGAAGTCAGCTTTCTTGACTGCTGATTGACAATTCCATAAGCCTCCCTGTACTGTGACAGGTGTATTAGTGGCTGTAGGAGGGTAGGAGAGATTAGCCGGGTTGCTAGCAAACTGGCGTGGATGGGTTGATTCTGTTCTTGAGGAGCAGATTGTGGATATAGGTATGAGGCACATTGTGGTGTCAAGAGTGGTAGGAGGAGGTTGAAGGGGCTAGGGAGGAAGCGAGATAGTAGGGAAATAGCAGAGTGGGACGGGAATATGGGATTATGGTGTACTTAGCACTGGGTGGATCGGTGGATCCCTCTGCGGTGAACTCCAGGAAAACTCCTCCTCTTTGTCCCTCTTCGTTTCTCGACGCTTCGCTGACGCTATGCCAGCAAGTCTTTAAATCACTATCACTAATTACTGATGAGTGACACCTGCAGCAAAAGGCCACACCTCCAGTTTCTGTCAGCTGGGTGAAACTAATTACAAACAATTTCCACAACACAATTTAGTCACACACTTCAAAATGATGTACACAGTATTCAGTTAAAAGATCCTACCCTCTCTGCTGTTGTCCTCAGAATGAATCCAACAGAGAAAAAGCTGGTATTTAAGCAGAAAAACTGTCACAAGTGCCCACTTAACTACATGCACAAAGGCCACACCTCCAGTTTCTGTCAGCTGGGTGAAACTAATTACAAACAATTTCCACAACACAATTTAGTCACACACTTCAAAATGATGTACACAGTATTCAGTTAAAAGAGCCTACCCTCTCTGCTGTTGTCCTCAGAATGAATCCAACAGAGAAAAAGCTGGTATTTAAGCAGAAAAACTGTCACAAGTTGTGTGTCTGGCCCCATTCCATCCATAGGTCGTGGATCTGAGCGATTTAGCCGTCTGTTCTGGTTGCACAAATGGCTACAGACCCACTGTACTACTATAGGACTTTGCTATATAAATAACTTTGATCTGCTCTGGTCCAGGAAAGACCATTACAGACCCGATGGCATCCATCCAAACATATCAGGGGTAAATGTGCTAATACATAACGTCATACAAAGTATAGCATCACTGGCCTGACAACCAACCATATCTAGCTCTGTAGACTATATACAGAAGCAGCCTAAACTACAAAAAAACACGTTGAGTGTCATCCCGATTCTGATCACCAAAAGACTAATCAATTACTCATTATCACGTCCCATATGTAAATCTAACCTTATCAATATCAGTGTTCAACCACAGACTATCTCACACCCCACTACAGAACCCGTACAGCTAAAACTAGCACTGTTCAACGTTAGAGCGCTGAAACAAAAATCATTTCTGATAAATGAACTCATAGTAAAACATGGTGTACATTGTATGTTTTTAGTAGAGACATGGTTAGACAATATCACTGGTGTAGCAACACTGATTGAGACCTGCCCTTCCAATTTTAAATTCTATCAATCAAACAGACAGAGTGGGAGGGGAGGAGGAATAGCAGCAATCATCTCCACTCAATTTGTGTGCAATGATATTGACCTGGGAACATTTTTATCATTTGAATACCTTGCTATTGTATTGAAAACAGAAATGCCAGTAATATGTGTGACATTGTATCGACCACCAAGGTACTCGCCACTCTTCATACAGGAATTTTCAGAACTCATATCGATCTGCATTACCAGGTATGATAGAATCATTCTTAATGGAGATCTAAATATTCATATCAACAAAAAGGATGACCCCAGGGGTTGTGAGTTTCTGAACCTACTGGACAGTTTTGGACTGATGCAACATGTTCACGAGGCCACCCACCAACATGGCAACACTCTGGACCTACTAATAACAACAGGGCTAAACATTGAGAATATATCAGTAAAACAAATTCCAATTTCTGACCATTATTGTGTGTTCTATGGTACAAGCCTAATATTACATAAGACCAGAAGCGAATTCCTAGTTCACAGAAGGCTTCTGGACGCTAGAGCTGAAGCAAAATTCTCTAGTATGATGAAATCATACGACCAATGCAGTAAATCCTCCTTAAATCAGCAAGTGCAAAACTTCCACAGCACCTTGTCAACTGTGTTAGATACTGTTGCCCCTCTAAAGGTTAAAAAGGTAAAAACTGATAGAATCTCTCCATGGCTAAATAAAACCAATGTTAAAGATAACAAGAGAAAATGTAGGATAGCCGAGCGAAAATGGAGGAAACTCAAACTCACAGCTCACTTTAATTTATACAAAGACGCCATGGGCGCATACAATAAGGCAATACAACTTGCGAGAAAGGAATATTTTTCCAAAATGATCTCAGAAAATATGGGTAACTCGAGGGTACTTTTTTCCACCATTGACCGGCTGATTAACATACCACCCCCCCATATACCGCAGCAATCAGCCACAAAATGTGAAGAGTTTGCAGTTTTCTTTAATGAAAAAATATCATTGATTAGAGCAAGCATTACCGCTGATATGGATCTGGCTATGAGTGAAACCCCACCTGAGATAACTATGGGGGAATTCACATGTATTACATTACCTGACCTCTGTAAGATTGTCTCTGAGTGTAATTCCGCCACCTCCTGCCTCGATCCTATACCAACAGCATTTCTCAAGCGGGTGTTTGATAGTGTCTCAAATCATGTCCTTGAAATCATAAATATGTCTCTTCAAACAGGCACTTTTCCAGATGCATTTAAAACAGCTGTAGTAAAACCACTTCTAAAGAAAACAAACTTAGATGTAAACTAACTAAAAAGCTATAGGCCAATATCGAACCTTCCATTTATCAGCAAGATATTAGAAAAGATAGTCTCAGTACAAATAAACTCCTTTCTCAAAGATAATAACATCATGGATGAACTACAATCAGGTTTCAGAACAAATCACAGCACTGAAACTGCCCTTACCAAAATAGTTAGCGACCTCAGGCTAAACTCCGATGCTGGCAAAGTCTCAATTCTTGTCCTATTGGACCTTAGTGCAGCGTTCGATACGATTGACAATAATATCTTGATCAGTCGTCTAGAAAGACTGGTTGGCTTTTCCGATCATGTACTAAATTGGCTCATAACATACATTAAGGGGAGAAGGTTCTATGTTAAGCTTGGAGACAATGTATCCGAGGAACATAACAGCAATTTTGGAGTCGCACAAGGAAGCTGCCTTGGTCCATTACTCTTCTCACTATATATGCTGCCCCTCGGGGACATCATTCGAGACCACAATGTATGCTTCCATAGTTATGCTGATGATACACAACTATATATCTCCGCAGAACCAAATAACACTACAGCCATACAGTCCATTACAAATTGTCTGTTAGCAATAAACAAGTGGATGAACAATAACTTCCTAAAATTAAACGAAAGCAAGACCGAAATCCTATTGATCGGCCCAAAAGCGAAAAGGGAAGTGCTTTGTAAAAACCTGGGGAGTCTGTCATCCTATGTAAAGACTGAGGTTACAAGCCTAGGTGTCATCTTGGACTCAGACCTGACCTTTAAGTCTCATATAAATAAGGCCATGAAAACGTCATTCTTCCACCTAAGAAACATAGCGAAAGTAAGACCTTTCGTAAATAAAAAGGATGCAGAGAAACTTATTCATGCTTTTGTATCAAGTCGGCTTGACTATTGTAATGCACTGTTCACTGGTCTTCCCAAAGCAACCATTGGGAAGCTTCAGCTTATCCAAAACTCTGCAGCTCGATTACTAACTCATACAAGGAGAAGAGAACATATCACTCCAGTCCTGGCCACTCTGCACTGGCTTCCAATAACTCATAGAATTGATTTTAAGGTCCTTTTCCTAACATATAAAGCTCTTAATGAGCAAGGCCCAAAATACATAGCAAATTCCCTAGTTAGTTATCTGCCCTCAAGAACGCTACGGTCATCCACTACAGGTTTACTAGACACGCCCAGAAACCAAAAAAGGATAGGAAGTATGGCATTTGCCAACTATGCCCCAAAACTATGGAACACACTACCAACACACATCAGAAACGCCAGCTCTATACACATTTTTAAAGGAAAATTAAAAACGTACCTATACAGTCTAGCTTACAAATAGTTATGGCTTGGAAAAACCTGATGGATCCATGAGGCTAGGATAAGCCTTGTGGACCCAACTTTTTAGATGAAGGAACGGGTACATAGGAGACACGCCTCCAGTTTTTCAAAAGTTTTTGACACGCCTCAGCTTCTGAGCTGAAGGCGTGTTTTTGCGGACCTCCCAAACTTTCAAACTTTTTAGATGAAGGAATGGGTACAATAGGAGACACGCCTCCAGTTTTTCAAACGTTTTTGACACGCCTCAGCTTCTGAGCTGAAGGCGTGTTTTTGCGGACCTCCCAAACTTTCAAACTTTTTAGATGAAGGAATGGGTACAATAGGAGACACGCCTCCAGTTTTTCAAAAGTTTTTGACACGCCTCAGCTTCTGAGCTGAAGGCGTGTTTTTGCGGACCTCCCAAACTTTCAAACTTCTTAGATGAAGGAATGGGTACAATAGGAGACACGCCTCCAGTTTTTCAAAAGTTTTTGACACGCCTCAGCTTCTGAGCTGAAGGCGTGTTTTTGCGGACCTCCCAAACTTTCAAACTTTAGACTGTTTTCTTTATACGTTTTTCTTTTTCTTTCTTTCTACCACAAGACGCGGCCACTGATGGGTCCATGGGACTTGGATAAGTCCTGTGGACCCAACTCTGGCCACTGACCACATGAGCGAACGGGTACATACGCACACAATACACGGCCACTGATGGATCCGTGGGACTTGGTAAAGCACTATGGACCCAACTATGACCACTGATAAAAACGTAACTACACTAGCATTATAAGACCTAAACATTGCTACCTACCATACAAGTGCATTGGTTTAGTGCACTTCCGGTTGCCACTGAGCGGAAATGTTTGTGCGGACCTGTTCTCCCAAACTGGTAAGCAAATGACTGTTTTTACGTTATTTTCATTTTTACGTTACTATTATTATTATTATTATTATTATTATATATATATTTTTTTTTAACATTGATCTTAACTGATCACTATGACTTTATTGCTTTTATCGTTATATATGCCTATCATTGTGTACAGCACTTTGAGCTACATGACATGTATGAAAGGTGCTTTATAAATACTTACTTACTTACTTACAAGTGCCCACTTAACTACATGCACAAAGGCCACACCTCCAGT
>NC_140169.1:72960821-73025821 GCF_963971535.1 Notolepis coatsorum | reverse complement strand
CACAATAAAAAAAATGCTAAAATACACCTGTCCTTCTGCAACACAACAAAAAAAAAGTATCCATACTTCCATTCAACACATAATATGTCATCAAGAACAACATATGAGCAACCCAAAAGGGTCCCGTCAGTCCATTTGTGTCAGTTTTTATATCCAGCTCATGAAAAAAAAAAAAAAAAGATCCCCTTCATCAGGACCTTCCGTTCCACCGAAATAATCCTGCAACAGGTATTGTTCCCCGACGCTCCGCGCTTCAGTCCAATCGTCCAGACAGACCCTGTTGTGACAGGCCGTCCTCAGCCCCAATAAATAAGCCACTTCCTCTGACCCGGCTACATTCACAACATCTTTCAGTGTCATTGTCCCAACTGCTTGCAGACACTGTCCAAGCCCAGGTCTACTCCCTTCCTGAATGTCCAGCCGGGTTCCACACATCAGAAGCTCCATTATCATGGTAACATTATATTATCCAGTTTTCTGAGCTTCAGCACAATTTTTCACAGTCTAAAAACTACCCTCCATTGTTCTTCAACCTCATTTGAGTCCTTGCTGAAAAAATAAACATCTCCAAATCTTCAAAAGAATCTTCCACTTTGACACTTCTCAAATTTTTTGTTGTGTGCAGGAACTTCTGTATCTGCCTGACTGCATACATTTTTTTCCGTTGTGAATCAGACACTTGAGAAGCATTTGGGAACTCATCTTCCTCAACACTTGAGATGTCATCCCCCCATTGTTTTTCAATCTCACCCCATTGTTTTTCAACCTCATCCTCGTCCATGCTGGACTGAGAGGAACCTGTGTCTTCTACACCCTCCTGACTCTCTTTGACCAAACTTGTCACTCCTTCCTTATCCTGAGAGCCCACCCCTCCATCACTTCCCACCACGCCATCCACTGTCTGACTGTGTACATTGTCCACCACATTCAACTTTTCCCCTATTACTTCACTTGTCATATTTTTTTTATTCCTTTTTTTACCCTGACGCGGTGTTGGGCTTGGGGGGACAAAAAAAAACTCTGCTCCCCCCTGTTACCTCGCCACTTGTTGAAGGGGGGGCAGCATCTCTGATTCCCACCTCCTTACCTACACAACCACTGGTTGAGGGGGGAACAGCGTCTCCCACCCCTCCCTCCTCTGTACCCGCACCACCCGCACCACCCCCTGTTACCTCACAGTCGCCACTAGTTGAGGGGGGGGCAGCTTCCCTCACTCCCCCCTCCTCTGTACCAAGGCTCTGCTCCGTACCTGCTACACCGGTTCTGTGGCCCTGCAGCTGGATACTATCTGCTGCGCTACTGACGATCTGCAAAGGGACACTGTTTACATTGCTGACGGTCTGCAGCGGGACACTGTTGACACTGCTCGCAGCTCTGCTCTGCCACACTCCTCTCTTCTCCACACCTGCGCTGCGCGCAGTGCCTCGCTCCTCTTGGGGCTGAGGCTCCTCTGAGGGGGGAACAGCTCCCACCCCTCCCTTCTCTACACCTGCACTACGCGCAGCTTCGGCTGGGATCACTGTCCCTGCTGCACTGCGCGCAGGCTGAAATTGTGCGCCTCTCCCCTCTTCCCTCACACAATCTCGGATTCGATGTCCCTCTTCCCCGCATTTGAAACACTTTGAGTTTCCAGAGTTCACAAAAACGACGTAATCAAAATCATCAACTCTTAATTTTAAAACCAAATCAATCTCTTCTCTGTTGTTCTCGAGAATCATTAAAACTTGGCGTCTATGTGACACAACATGTTTTAACAACGGAGATTTGCATCCAGATGACAGTTTTCTTATCAGGGAAATTATCCTCCCATATCTTGCAAGTTGATTTATCAGTACTTCGTCACTTATGAACGGCGGGATGTTATTTATATTAATCCTTCTGCCTGGTGTGGAGAGAGGCTCCACTGTAATAAACACATCCTCGATATTGATTCCTGATTCAACAACCGAGTGCACCTTCTCAAGACAGTCTAGGAAAATGACAACTCCACCGTTCATCCTCGCGGCTGATTTCACACTTTTATGTCCAACGACTTTACCTATTGCCAAGCTGCAATCCTCTACGGACACATTAGAAGCATTAATCTTTACACCATGATTCCTGCTCATTTTGGCAAACTCCATACTGGCGTCTGACGTCAGCCAGCAACACAGCCTGGCCGACTGCCAAACAAACAAAACACTCCCACTTAACCCTATACACACCAAAAACACACAGCAACCCAACACTACACTATAATACAATATCCCATAAACAAATGAACAAAATAGACAGATAAAGATAGAAAAAAACTCACTACACCTCCAATCTCCAACCTCTCCAATCTCTCCAATCTCATTCCCAGCATGCACTGAGAGAGAGAGAGAGAGAGAGAGAGAGAAGAGAAGAGAGAGAGAGAGAGAGAGAGAAGAGAGAGAGAGAAGAGAGAGAGAGAGAGAGAGAGAGAGAGAGAGAGAGAGAGAGAGAGAGAGAGAGAGAGAGAGAGAGAGAGAGAGAGAGAGAGAGAGAGAAGAGAGAGAGAGAGAGAGAGAGAGAGGGAGATAGGGAGAGTGAGAGAGAGAGAGAGGGAGAGAGAGAGGGAGAGGAAGAGGGAGAGAGAGAGAGAGAGAGAGAGAGAGAGAGAGAGAGAGAGAGAGAGAGAGAGAGAGAGAGAGAGAGAGAGAGAGAGAGAGAGAGAGAGAGAGAGAGAGAGGTTGATGAACTGTAGAGTTTCTTGCAGACGGCGTGCCACAGTGTTGCCGAGGCCAGATCATCATGGCGCCTGCAGTCTGTCACTCACCTCGGCGGAGACGCTCTGTCCCGCCCCCAAAACCAATAAATAAAGGGGTTCAATAAAGGGATTCAAACGGTCAGGAGGGAGTGGCTTCTGGTGCCTCTCCTCTCCCCTCCGGAGGTAAAGGTGCTCTATGCTGTATAATAAAGTTATTAAATAAAGTTATTATTATGCAGATGTGGGGAGAGATGTGTATATTTTCTCCACACTGAAAGTGGCACCGTGGACTGCGATGATCGTATTGTTCGAAGCATATATTTTGAAAGCAAAACGGGACGCGACACCGTCTCTGCCGGTCGATGGCTTTACTAGCACAGTGGTAACAACGATAACCCTGCGGCCGGGTAAGATGAGTTAAGTTGTATTTTATTAATTCCTTTATTAATCCCCTTGGGGGGGAAATTCCTCCTCTGCATTTGACCCACATCCTGCCTGTTTAGGAGCAGTGAGCGGCCACACACCGGATCCAGTGCCCGGGGGGAGAGGCCCCCTGCTGGGATCTGAACACAGGACCTTCCTGCTGTGCTAAGTGCTGCCCAACCTGACCGTGAGCTGAACGTACAAAAGGACAAATTACGTTGTAATTAAGTTGAAAAATACAACTGAAATGGTTTAAACTTTAGTCAACTTTAGTATAGGCTAGTTTATGAATACATAAAAAGTATACAAAGGTATACAACGTGTGTCGATTTTTGCTGAGCTTTCAATCAGTTCACAAAATATATTTACTAAAATATATGGAATTCTTAGAATGACTTATATTGAAATTATTTTTTAGGAATAACCCCTTGAGATGAACCATCTCGTTTTCACGGACATTACAAAATAATCATACATTTACAACAAGATATTTTACAGACGGTTCAGACAACATCAATCAGACAAACGAACAAAACAAATAACTAAAACAAAACAAACAAAGAATACACAACAGTAACAACTACAATAACTACAACAGTACACATAACACATCATTATTTATCATTGCGTCAATGAACTGTGATAATGATGAATGGTCAAAACATGATGATTAGTCAAAACATGAACAGGTAATGTCAAAGTGAGAGGAAAGAGACGTTTTAAATAAGTGAAAAGATGTTATCGAGCGGATATGAACAGGTAGATTGTTCCAGTCAGAAGGAGCCTTAAACTTAAATGATTTTTTGCCAACTGATGTAGCCACAGTTGGACCTTCAAAATAAACCTGGGAGCAATGTCGTAGGACGTATGGAAGTGTAAGGTTCCAAATACTGTTTGAGATACTGTGGGTACTGAAAATGAATACATTTTGAAAACAAACTGCAGCCAATGCTGCTGTCTTCTTGATGTGGGAGATGGTAGATTGAGATTTTCATACAGGGTACAGCGGTGGGTCAGATATGGTGGACAATAGAGCACAGATCTGCATAAACGGTTGTATAATGCGTTAAGTGGAAGTAGGTTTGTTTTGGGGGCGGTCTGATAGACTACAGCAGCATAATCAAGGATTGGTAGTATGAGTTGTTGAACAAGTTTCTTTCTGACTGTAGATGTAAATCATTTTCTGTTTCGGTATAGAACACCAGTACTGACGTTGATTTTCCTTATTAAGTTATCAATATGACATTTAGAAGATAGACCTGAGTCGAGCCAGAGACCGAGACTTGATGTTATGGCATGATAAATAAAGAAAATCATTATTTTGAGGCACTATAAACCAAATCTAGCTTAGGAGATACTATTTACTGAAACATATAGTACATATGTTTGTGAATGAAACTGCAAGCTCTGCCAGTAACAGTAACTTAACTTCAGGTTAGGTTCAAGTTCTTTATATATATATACCATAGCATTTCTTCCAACCACTTTTCTAAGTTTAAAATGTCTCTCAAAACGTTTTTTTGTGAAAAAAAGTATGGACCAGCTGAGACCGAAATTGTGTCATGAACCATTGTTTTTTTTCTCATAGGAACATTTGAAAACAAGTTTAAAAAATCATGTTGCCTCTTTGTTCTTCCACTGTGGTTTAACTTAAGTAGTAGCAGGTTTAACTTAAGTAGTAGCATAGAAGAATAGGCCTGGCCTGGGTTCTGTTCTGCAGTAATCAAATCTGGAAACAATCTCTGACATACAGTATTGCCAGTATACTGTGTATGACCTACGTTTAATTGTTTTGAATTAGATTCGATTAGATTCAAATGTATTGTCATTGCACAGCACTTGCACAGTACACACTGGGAAAATCATTCAGGCCAGGAAATATAGGGCAAAATATAGCCCCAGTCAGGCCACTTTTTAAGCAGGGGTTTGGGGGGTCTTGGCTGGCTGCCTCGCTCCAGCCTCACGCAGGGCTGTCATGTGCTGAACAAGCTGGTGACGAAGGCTAGCTCCGTAGTGGGTGGTGGGCTGGATAATCTACAGGTGGTGGCTGAGAGGAGGATGAGGACAAATCTAGAAGCCATCATGGAGAACCCCTCCCACCCCCTCTATGAGGAGCTAGCGAGAATGAAGAGCAGTTCAGCCAAAGACCCCCCCCCCCCCAGACACTCCACAAACCGCCTGGGCCGGTCCTTTACAACAAAGGGCTTGGACAGCCGGCTCTGCTGCCAGAACTATCACTGTCAGAACTCGGGACTTGAGAACTAGAGACTCACATCACTGTACTGACTATCTTGTATTTTGCACTAGAGACTCATATCACTGGACTCTTATCACTGGACTATCTTGTATTTTGTAATTTTTTATATTATATTGTATTTGTATTTATATTTATATTTGATAGTGTATCTATATTGTATAGATACTGGACTGTATAGGAATGTGAAGCTCTGTATCCCCCCCTCCCCCATGCTGCTTTGACACCCGAATTTCCCCAAGGGGATTAACAAAGGATCATCTTTAAAAAATCATCTTAAAAAATCATCTTAAAATAAAGAATTAAAATTATAATAATTTCTACAGGCCATTTAGCAGGCCAGGCCACCAGCCCAATAGACAGTCCAGCCTGCTGACAGGTCTGCCAGATTAAGAAGAAGTCTTTATTAAATCATGCAGATTAACACACACATGTGAGATGGACGACACACAGGAACACAGACACACACATGCATTGGGTCGCCGATGAAATGTCTCTCTGCACTTGACCCATCCCTTCGTCCCCCAAGGGCAGCCGGGAGCGGACAAGGGCTGCAACATGCGCCGCGCCCGGGGACCAATCCAAGTGCTCCTGTCCATCTTCGTCAGGGACACGACAGCGTTAGCGATCTGGTGTGCATGTTTTTCCATTGGGTTTATCTTATCGGGAGGGGAAACCCTTGCGAGCACGGGGAGAACATGCAAACTCCACACAAAAAGGCCCGGGAGATACCCCCCCAACCTGGGTACCTGGCAATGTGGCAACCTGGTACCCTAGCGGGAATCGGACCCAGGACCTTCTATCTGTGACGCGACGGTGTTAACCCCTACACCACTGTTCGCTATCATGCTGTCGCACCCAGAAACACTGGCCTGACTGAAGAAAAAAAAGATTGGGGGGCAAAGAAGTTGGCATCTAACCAGAGGAGGAAATGTAACAGTAAAGTGCATTAGCAGCAATATACAATGTACACGTGATTAAGTGTGACGTAACACAAGCTACTGAGTAATATACTGTATGCTACAGTATTATCCTGTCTGAAGTTATATAAGCGGGGGGGGCGGGGGGCTGTGACAGTGAGCGATTTGTTCTGAATGGCCACTGATCTCTGTCGGGCAGGAGATACAGGTCATAATTAAATCAACCCTTTCACTACCACACTACCATAGGGTTAACCCTTTCACTGCGACAATACAGACGGTTAACCCGTTCACTGCCACGCGACATAGGGTTAACCCTTTCACAACCACACTACATAATGTTAACCCTTTTACTACCACACTACAGACGGTTAACCGTCTGTAGTGTGGTAGTCAAAAGGTTAAGAAGTATGTGTTTCTACTTCTTCCCTGGGTCCAGAGAGAGAGACCAGGGGTGGAGAGAGATATATTGAAAATCACTATATTGAATTAGTTAAAAAGCATCTTCTATGTTCTTGTAGAACATAGTTAGAGCAACATTAAAATGAGATATGGTCGATAAATTGTCAGGAGTCGGACATTTTAAATGTAATCACTGGAGAGACACAGCAGTCTGTGTCTTGTCTGCCCCGCCCCCGCACCGCTCCGAAAAGAGAATTATTTATTCATCGTCGTCTGCGATTCAATTAAGCGGCGACCGCTAGTTGCTTATTCACGCCTACTCACTTGTGTTATAGCGGGTCTCTCTCTCCACAGATTGTAGCGTTTATGTAGAACCGATGCTGAGACTGATTGCTGCAAGCTGGGTGTTCAGCCCCGAGGCTGTGTTGTTAATGAAGAGGCATGTTCAATCATCTTATAGCGATGCGTATGTAATGACGACAGACGGTATATACAGGCGTGTTTTTAGTTGCTGCTGTATGCGCAGAGCTACCTGCAGCAGTACGTGATGGTCGTTCATGGGTTATTCCCATGTGAAATGTAATTGCATGAAAAGCACTGGGTAGGTGTATTATCCAAACGTCTTCTAAAAAAAATCAAACATCATTGAAGCCAGGGTAGGGTTGATTAACGGGGAGTCTTGAACGCTAACGACAGGACCAAGATTATAGTTTACAATTTAATTAAATAAAGGTTAACATAACACGTCAGGTCGCACGGTCAAAAACTATGACGCTTCTACCCTAAGCTGGTTCCATCAGCTCAAACTCGAGCCGCCTTCTGCTCAGCTGCTATAAGCATTTGCATGACTTTTCCAGCCTATCAAAATAAAGACGCGTTTTTCTATCACACAAATGGGTCTCATTAACCAAGGACTTACGACAAAAAGGGGATTCACCAACCGTCCCAATAAAACACAATGCATATTATATTATAATATATTGTCTATATGTCTTGCCCGAAAACGTCTCAAATGACCCTAAGAGAAAGCCCTTTTTGTCGTAAGTCCGTTGGAGAATGAGACCCAATGTCTCTTTTCAAACAAAACAAAATCTTATGTAATGTAATTATGAAATCATGACACATCTTTTTAAGCTAAATCAAATTGCAATATCAAAACATGAATATAGGAAATATTAATTAACCAATTCCTAAATTGGCTCCTCCTCCTAATGTGGACTGATGAGATTTTCAGCACCACTCCACACATAACCATTGCTGCTGTTCTGTTCTCTAAGTTCAGTTTAAATACCAGTGGTCTCAGACGTGGGCGACTCAGGAGCCACATGGATAAAAACATATTTTTTGTAAGTGCCATATTACAAAAACACCCCCCGTTCCTCAGCCAAACCAACACCAGGCCAATAGGCGATTTACAAGCTATATATAAAAAAGAACGCATGAGTATGTACTGCATGCTGTACCAGTAGGCTACTAAAATGTATTACTGTTACCATGGCAACCTTAACTATTGAAGAATCTGGCAAAATTGCAAGCAGTGTATAATTATTGTCATTAATGGATTCCCCTGGCAATTAAAATGCCTGTAGTAGCCTGGGCTACAGACAGCCCATACGCACAAAGTCCATCTACTGTATGTCACATTAGTAAAGTCCATAACCAAATAGAATAATGTAGTAAAGTCCATAACCATAGAAATAAAATAATGTAGTAAAGTCCATAACCATAGAAATGAAATAATGTAGTAAAGTCCATAACCATATAAATAGAATAAGGTAGTAACGTACATAATGATAATGTAGTAAAGTACATAACCATAGAAAAATAATAATTTAAATAACCACAAGAAATTAAATGCTGTAGTAAATCTGTGAAATCATGTTATTATCAAAATCACACCCACACACTGTTTTTCTTTTTTTATACCTGTATATGTGTGGACAGGGGCATTGATCATGACGTTAACGTTTTCCGTTACACCCGTCCACACATATACAAGCAAAACAGAGTACAAAAAAAGAAAGAAATCTCCACCCTGGAAGGCGTTTGCAAAGTGTTCTGTCCTTTTCTGTCAATGGTAAAGGTGACACTGAGAACACTGTTACAAATTGAAGCTGATTTAGGTCTCAAACTCAACTAAACTCAAAGTAAAGCTCATTTGAAAGTGTTGGGGGAAACACAGCCTGACCCATCAGACCCATGGAATGCTAAGCAAGCTAGCTCCCCATTGGGTCTGAACACAGCAGCACAGAAAAGTCAAACAATGAGCTTACTGGTGAAAATGGTCACAGATAAAAGTCTATTCTGATGTTCTGACGGTGATGTTTTCCGTGTCTTGTTTCTCCTAATGAATCCCTGGCGCTGTGATTTATATAAAAGTGTGGTGAACGAAATACGGCCTTGTGCCACTCTCACAAAACAACAGATCTCCCTAATACAAACAAGCTGATAATACTTAAGGAATAACCCCCACCCGGTGCACATGCCGGCAGCCTGTTGCCTTGGCAACACACAGATAAATAGAGAACGTAATGTTTTTTCTTCCTGCACTGTAAGCATATCACAGCAGAGGGAATTCATTACGTGACGATGACAAGACACCAACACATCACCGTGGTTCAAAGTGTCGGCTATTTTGTAAAACGTTTTTGGTGTGCCGTCTTCAGACCACATGGAGAGCTAGCTTGCGTTGCATTCCATGCGTCTCACCTGTCCGGTTAGGGGGATATAGGTGGTTAGTGGTTGGGAATGATGACCAAGGGGCAGGATGAAGATTTCCTGAGTGAGACGTTTTCCACCCGGCTTAGGAAGGGAAGAGGGGGGAAAGAGTGGCATAACTTTCTGGGGGAACAGATGAATCGAGGCCAGGAGGGGAGCCTAATATTATACCCCACCCTAGTAGTGAAATAAGTACGAAAATCCTCTACTTTTCTGCAGAAGCCTTGATGTTATTAGAAGAGGAGGGGCGATGAGTAATATCCTTGAGTCCAGACAGTTTTCTGAGATGAGATGATGAGGGGTACGATGCGCTTGTGTCTTTAACTGCTCTCTGGTATTTTGTGCCATGAGGTATTTCAGGATGTCCAGATTGATTTGGGATTTAATGGCCTTCCTGTACATGAAAGGCCCATTGCTGCACGAATCCGCTTCAAGGTTCTTGACCTGGCATTTCGTGCAGCGAGGGGGAACGGCTCCCTCCTACCTCCGGTCAATGGTCTCTTAACTACACCCCCTCAAGACCCCTACGCTCAGCATCTTCTGGCCGCCTGAGACAGGGCTGTACGCTCACCTTTTGCACATGTGCTCCTAAATGAAAAAGTTTAGGGGGGCACACAAAGAAATTTAGGAGCACAGTGAAACATTTTGAGTTTATTAACAAACTATTTATTACATGTTTATTATACTGTGTGTGCAAGCGTGTGTGTGCATTCACAGTGTCACATAAGGTGCAGTATGCTTCATACCACCAATGAACTTCCCATTCAGGACAGCTGACACATGCCTGATTTTCGGCCGTCGACTAAATGCACTTTTTCAATCACACTCTCAACATTAATAAATCACAATAATATGTGACCATAATATCCCTCCACAACGCTGTGTATCACAAAAGATTCAAATCTCACAGCAAATATCCACCAGAAAACGGAAGTTCTAATATGCTATTTCAATGACCTCGGACAGTACATGTTTAGCTATTAATTAATTGAATCAGAGAAACATACCCAGTAAGACACCATGGGTACCGTCACTGTGTCCTATAGGAGAACTTCCTCTATTCACTGTCTATGGAGCAGCTCTGAGATCTGTTGCCGTCACCAGACTCTCTGCTCTCTCTCTGGTGTTTATGTTTATGTTTATTTAGGATCCCCATTCGCTTTTGCACTTGACAAAAGCTATTCTTCCTGGGCCCCGTTCCCCGTACCTGGATAACTGAGTTAGCCGGATAACTTTAACTGGATAACTGAGTTAGCCGGACTTTCCGGTTCCCCGTACCTGGATTTTCCAAATCACCATGACAACAGATCCAAAAGTTTGAGCCTGGTCGAAAGCAGAGTTTAAGTTCAAGTTAGCCTGAACCATCGCCACGCCCCCGCAAAGAAGTGACAGCCCGTTTCCTGAAATTATTCCCACAGTCTACGATCTGCATTATACCATTCTGAATTACGTTTTTGTGCTCCATTCTTCCAGAGGGGGCTTTTGAAATGTAAAATAGACCCAAAATGCTAATACTAAATTCACTTTGTCCTAAATAATGCACGTTATATATACCGTGGCGCTCGCTCGTGCGATGTACACATTATGTGGTTATTTTAATTGTAACTGGGATTAAGATGTCTGATGAGATGCGCTGTTTGACGGATTTGAGAAATTGAATGAGCCGTTGACGTCACATTAATGAATGAGGATAAAGAGATAAAACTTCATTCAAAACAAAGAATATTCTAAACACGGGTCTCTCGTTCATTAATGTATAAACAATGAATTTATCCCATCTGGCACAGTGGCTCAGCGGTAGTGCTCAATCCTGGCAACCCGGGGACCGGGGTTCGAAACCCTGTCTTTCCAATATAAATTTTTGGAATATAATATTAATGATTATACGCAAAGGTAGCATAGTTTTAAGTTAAAATATTATAAATCTACATGCATTGAGGATGTCATTCTTTATATAGCTCTCAACGTGCACCAAATTGAATTATTCCTATATTGCAAAAAGAAGGAGACGACTGGGTCTCGAACCCCGGTCGTCTGCGTGAAAGTCAAAAGTACAACCCGTTAGACCACAGAGAAGATAAGTAAAAGATCGACCATACATCAATCAATGGGTAAGGGAGCCGTATCGTTATTCTGTATAACAGTTTTACTAATTATTTTCGCTAGCAAGATCTCATTTGATTATTCAATCCAGCAGGCAAGTTTAAAGAAATATAATCTGATTGATTGAGGTAATGAGGGACTTGAAATTAGCCTATAGATAACGCATTTAACTTGTCGGCGAGACGATTGAGCCGTACTGCAATATGTTAATAAAGTTCTAAATCAATTAATCAATCAATGCCGCTAGAGAATCAGATTCTCTGCTATCGATACGTGCTGGCTTTTCAACTGAAGCGGCCGCGCGCATTTAGCCTGGGTCGCAAGTCTGGCTTGAGTTAACGAGACTGAATCCACCTTCGAGGAACAGGAAAATCCCGGCTTCAAACATCGGGTTAACTGAAGCTGGATAATGACGTCTTGATCGACTTAGTTGAACCAGGTACGGGGAATGGGGCCCTGGGGTCCGGCACTAACAACAATACAACAATATTCAAAACATTACATCATTATCAACATCAATTACATCATCAATTACATCATTATCAACATCATTAATACAAGATACTTATTACTATTAGTATAAAGTATTAAAATAAAATAATTAAAATAAAATAAATAGTGCTTCCTGAGCAGCACTCACTGCCATCAACATGAATACAATTTAACAAACAGTCAATTGGTTTTCACCGCTATGCCATAAGGGTTCAGTGCATGCTTGTTAGTAGATGGTATTTAAATTTTTTCTTGAAAGTGGTTTTGGATTCTATTTCAGCGA
This sequence comes from Notolepis coatsorum, assembly GCF_963971535.1. NCBI lineage: Eukaryota > Metazoa > Chordata > Actinopteri > Aulopiformes > Paralepididae > Notolepis > Notolepis coatsorum. Next base: position 73,013,516 of record NC_140169.1, on the reverse strand, counting down.
AGTAGCTTGGCAATGAGTTCCATTCCATGATAACTCTGTCAGTCACGGAAGATTTGAGTAGATTTGTCCTGGGTTTAGGTGCCAGCAGATGGCCTGAGGTAGCTGGTGTGTTCGGCTTGAGGGCGGCAGTGGTCGGGAGGTAGAGCAGTCGTCTGGTAATCCGGAGGTTTATGGTCGTTGATCAAGACACTTAACCCCTAACTGCTCCCGATGAGCAGGTTGGCACCTTCCATTCGCCTCCATCGTCGGTGTGTGAATAATGTGAGTGAATGGGTCAAATGTGAGGAACAAATTGTCAAGCGATTTGGATAAAAGCTGCTACAGTATATAAATGCAGTCCATTTACCGTTTGAGGAGAGATGCGCTGCTTATTCACGCCGTTTGTGAAACTGAACTGAACAACATTATAATTATGAACGTTTTGAATTCCACTTTAGGGTGGATTCTCCAGGCTTCAAGTCTCATGGCTTTTCCACTGTTGATCCGGACGGCTGGAGTGGGACTGTTGTTTGTTCCACTGTGTTGATCCGGATTGTTTTATTGTTTTATTGTGGATCCCCATTAGTCTACACCAAAGTGAGACTACTCTTCCTGGGGTCCAAACATTTAAAATACAAACACACAAAAAAGTAAAATAAAAAAATATAAAACCACAAACATTGCAGTACTCACAAGAAAACATCACAACAAACAAAACAAGTGAATCAAAGCTCACTCAATATTCATAAGTCAGATATCACAATTCCCCAACCATGGAATACATATTCCATAATCAGTCCATAAGAACAAAACAGAGGCAAATCGTTTATATGATTTTAACTCATAATATAGCATCACTTTTCTCAAGTCACCGATCACCTTTATATTTCCATACTAATTTCCATAATAAGTCAATTACCAAAATGTATCTCGTTATTCCGTTATTCCTGAGCTAAATTTTTTACTTTTCTTTTAAACATACATTCTTTCCTTACCATATTTCTCGGTATACTATTCCAATAAGCGACTGCTCTATACATTACCGTCTTTTTCAGAGCATTTGTTTTTGGTCGAGGTAAAGTAAAGCTGGAGTGGTGCTGTTGTTTGTTTGTCTTCTCTGCAGAAGTGCTGCTCCAGCAGTATTGTGAGGTGTGTGTGGGGGGGGGGGGGGGGGGGGTTTGGGGGGCAAACCGAAAGCTCCAGAAGCTGGAAACGACTCATCCGTTTACCAGCATCTGTTCTATCCCCCCCCCCCCCCCCGCCTCGTCCCCCTACCCGTCCCCTCTCTCTCTTCTCTCCGTCTGTTTTCTCATGTCTTTGTTTTGTTTCTCGTCCCCGTATGTCCCTCTCTCTCTCTCTCTCTCTCTCTCTCTCTCTCTCTCTCTCTCTCTCTCTCTCTCTCTCTCTCTCTCTCTCTCTCTCTCTCTCTCTCTCTCTCTCTCTCTCTCTTACCTATCCGCACGCACTCCTACACACTATTTCCATCTTTTCATCCCTCCCTTCTTCTTATCCCCCTCTCCCTCTCTCTCTCTCTCTCTCTCTCTCTCTCTCTCTCTCTCTGTCTCGCTCTCTCTCTCTCTCTCTCTCTCCCTCCCTCTCTCTCATCCCAGAGATACGTACCCCCCCCCCCACTATAATTCCAGCGTTACTCAGCGACCTTGGGAAAAGGGACTAGAGACGGTATAGCGCTTGTTCCTGCCTCCATTAACTTCCAGCTCATTTTGATTAATTAGTCTTTTTTACTATTAATCCCAAACTTTATTGGGTGTTTAGCAGTCGCGCCGGGCAGCAGTGACCTTCCCAATAGAAGGATGAGCCAAGAAACGCCCCCCTCCCCCTCCCCGCACACACACCCCACCATGAGCTATAATCACGTCACACGCAAAGGGCCTTGTTGATTTATTTTTTACAGTATATACAGTATATTAATATAAGGGAAATTGTTGCTTACCCTATAACATTTCAGTGTAGCTTTACGGCGACAAAAGGCTTAATGTGCAGTGAGTTCTAGTAATTGAAATATGATTAAAAGGAAAGCTTGAGGGCGTGACGGCACTTCTGTGGATTGAAAAGCCATGAATACAATGCAGAGTACACAGCCTGCAGACACACTGTGAGGCAACACACACTGTTGTGATCAGACACATAATGCTGCATCAACTCTCTCTCTCTCTCTCTCTCTCTCTCTCTCTCTCTCTCTCTCTCTCTCTCTCTCTCTCTCTCTCTCTCTCTCTCTCTCTCTCTTGCTCTCTCTCTCGCTCTCTCTCTCTTTCTCTCTCTCTCTGTCTCTCTCTCTCTCTCTCACAGTTCAGCTTATGAGTTTAAGACCCGTTTACCCTTGAGACGTTTCTCTCCTTTGACATCTCGTTGCCTGATTTCCACTTCTGAGACAAGCAGGGCTCAATGGGGCTTACTCACTCATATACTTCCCATCAACTAACCCTAACGCTCCCCAAAACAAGACATATTGCTATTCTAACCCTAACCCTCCCCAAAACCAGACACATTACTATTCTAACCATAACCCACCCCAAAACCAGACACATTACTATTCTAACACTCCCCAAAACCAGACACATTACTATTCTAACCCTTCCCAAAACAAGACACATTACTATTCTAACCCTAACACTCCCCAAAACCAGACACATTACTATTCTAACCCTAACGCTCCCCAAAACCAGACACATTACTATTCTAACCCTTCACAAAACAAGACACATTACTATTCTAACGCTCCCCAAAACAAGACACATTACTATTCTAACCCTTCACAAAACAAGAGACATTACTATTCTAACCCTAACGCTCCCCAAAACCAGACATTACTATTCTAACGCTCCCCAAAACAAGACACATTACTATTCTAACGCTCCCCAAAACAAGACACATTACTATTCTAACCCTTCCCAAAACAAGACACATTACTATTCTAACCCTTCACAAAACAAGACACATTACTATTCTAACGCTCCCCAAAACAAGACACATTACTATTCTAACGCTCCCCAAAACAAGACACATTACTATTCTAACAGTCCCCAAAACCAGACACATTACTTCTAACCCTTCCCAAAACCAGACACATTACTATTCTAACGCTCCCCAAAACCAGACACATTACTATTCTAACGCTCCCCAAAACCAGACACATTACTATTCTAACCCTTCCCAAAACAAGATTACTATTATAACGCTCCCCAAAACAAGACACATTACTATTCTAACCCTAACGCTCCCCAAAAACAGACACATTACTATTCTAACCTTTCACAAAACAAGACACATTACTATTATAACCCTTCCCAAAACCAGACACATTACTTCTAACCCTTCCCAAAACAAGACACATTACTATTCTAACGCTCCCCAAAACCAGACACATTACTATTCTAACCCTAACACTCCCCAAAACAAGACACATTACTATTCTAACCCTTCCCAAAACAAGATTACTATTCTAACGCTCCCCAAAACAAGACACATTACTATTCTAACCCTTCCCAAAACAAGATTACTATTCTAACCCTCCCCAAAACAATAACTATTACTATTCTAACCCTAACCCTCCTCAAAGTAATACATATTATTACTATTCTAACCCTAACCCTCACCAAAACAATATTATTAATATTATTGGTGCATCTCACAGCCACCAGACATGGCTTGTAAAGTTACTGTAGGTAACCATGCCAAAACAAAAATAGCATGCTATATAGGCTACATGTTATGTCACATTGCGTTGAAAATATATATTTATATATTTGTATATCACAACTCTTCTAATGAGTGTATATACTTGACCACATAGTGTACAGCTCCTGGCCTATTCCTATTTTTGAATTCCTAAGATAAAAAATTCAAATCCTAAAAGATGCTCACAGATGAGTAGAGTAACGCGAGAGAGAGAGAGAGAGAGAGAGAGAGAGAGAGAGAGAGAGAGAGAGAGAGAGAGAGAGAGAGAGAGAGAGAGAGAGAGAGAGAGAGAGAGAGAGATTGATTGATTGATTGATTGATTGAAAAGTTTATTAACAGATTGCAGAATGGGTACAGTACAGTACAGCTCAATACATACAATTGTTAAGGGGATGCAGACCAGAGAAAGGCTTTCGTCTTGTTTACATCAGGGTCCCCCATTTTCAATTCATCATAACATATATTACATACATGACATACAGATAGACAGTACTGCTACATCTATACATTTATGACATATCAGATTTGCAAATACAGTACTGTTTGTGATACAAAAGTGTCCAGAAAAGGAGTGTATATACATTTGGCGTAGAAACTGTACATTGGAGGAGGTTGGTTGGGTGGGGTGGGGTGGGGTGGGGTTGGGTGGGTTGGGCGAGGGCTGTACATTGGAGGTGGGGGGGGGGGGGGGGGGGTTGGGTAGGGGACACACACACATTTTACACTGTACATTGGAATATTGACAAAGCCTTACTTGGTCATTTACTGTACAACTAGGTTAGGACATTTGTAGGGGCCAGTTTCGAATTGCAGTCTCACGTAGGTGTTTTTTGAGAGTGTTTTTGAAAGTGGGTAGTGATTCACATTCCTTTACAGCTTTAGGCAGGGCGTTCCACATTGATGTGTGTCATGTACGAAGGTCTAACGACCATACAGGATAGTTAACTGGGCAGGTGGTACATGAGCAGAAACAACCCCCTCAGTAGAAAAATGCTTGTCAAAACAGTCCCGGGTAGGCAGATAGTAAACAAAGACGTTTTCAAATGGTAAATAATATTTATTGTGGTGGGGCTTGAAACCCACGGCTTTCCCCAAAGGGGGAATGATGTTTATTTTAGAGGGGATTTAAACCCAGAACGCACACAAAGGGAAAAAGGTAAGGGGAGAACACACAAGGTGATATATAGATAAACAACTAGATTAGCGTCCGCCGACACTAACCAACCAGCCAGAACGTACTAAAGGTACAAGTCCACACAAAGTGGCCAAGGCATACAGTTTACAAATACATATATATATACAGTTCCACTTGAAGGGAACACTAGCAAAAGGGCAGCAAAGTATCACTCCACACTCAGTGGAAATAGGCACAACGGCCAACAAGAGGATACTCACTCAGGTAGAGAAGTGGAAATAGGCACATAGGCCTACAATATATATATATGAACACAACAGTGGTTTAACAATGGCAACCTCACTCTTAGTCACCAGCAATTGACAGAATGAGGCGCCGAGACGTGTGTGTGCTGTCAGGTATTTGGCTACCCATCCCTCTCGAGATTGATTGCCATCAGCTGTCATTCATCAGGCAATCAGCACTCTTCAGTAGGGATGGGCAGCACCTGACAGGGAGAGAAGAGACAGCATTACTCTCATGTTCACACACACACACATCATATACAAAACAACACATTAAATATACTAACCTGATGTTCAGAAGGTGTCATAAATACAGTAATAATGGTAATGACCAACCCACGTACCCAAGGTACGTCACACCTCCCCCCATAAGAGCGAACCTGTAGGGTTAGCAAAACATTATTACTTATTACCCAACATCCGATTAGTACCACACACCAGGGAAAACAGAAACAACAAGTCAACAAAAACAGCTTCACATATTGATACCTTTGTATAAAGAGAAAAAGTTGAAGTGAAGAAAATATCACAGAAAATACAAAAATATAATTTTCTTCTGCCAAAATCTTTCAAAAATACTAACTACTCGAGTTACCAGGGTTGTTGGGCAAACATTGTTTAAAAGGTGCACTACAGTTTTCGTGAGAAGTGAATAATGTCCAATGGTACATTGTCACAATTGAATAAACATCCTGTCCTCTAGAAAGCTTCCTGAAAAGTTACTACCTCACTGCTGTCGCTTGCAAAGGCAGGCCTGCAATTTTGTCAACAAACATACTCTAGGCTCATATTCGGTTCACAGCGCCCAAAAAAAAATGATTTCGTTTCAATTTATGAATAAGTATTAGTCTCTTGCAGACTCTGCAAACAAACCACCTTCCTCCGAAACTGCATAGTGCACCCTTAATTTAGCAATCAACTCCAGAAGGAACCAATAAAACAAAACCTTGCCTATAAGATCTACAGCAGCTATTCTGAAAGAATACTGACGCTCCATCCCCCTGCTCCATCGATCCACTTTAGCATCGTTGAGCATTACAGCAGAAAAAAAATAACATTAATAAATAAAAATCCACATGTAGAACTCTATTTTACTAGGCTCTATTGACAAGCTCCGCATTATATACAAAGCTCTATAATGAACCGCCTCAGATTCTGATGGGTAGGTCAAAACATGTCCTAACTAAGTATTGCAAGTTTGTGCTAATTTCTTGAATAGATCAACAGAAAGCTGAACGGGTCTTGACAAAGGGGTGGGGTGAAAACACAAACTGTTGCCAACACACAGTATCAAATTACCCATTTCTCTCCAAAGTCGCCTGTCATATCCTTTAGTCGACAAACACCCGGTCTAGGTGTGCAACACCCCCTCTATCACAAAAGTCTGTTTCCTACTAGCAGTAGCGCTGGCCACTGCCGCAAAACAACTTGATAGGCAGGTATCACTGTGCCGAGCAGTGAACAATGCTTGACGAGTCGGTGGTAGCGAAACGCCAGCATCTTTGGGAATTACCAGCGTCCCCTGAACGCTACTTACAGCAACCTGCTCCATCCTTCCAATAGATGGCCCCCTGTCCTCAGCGATAGCCTCGCTACTGACAGCCACTCAACGCCAAAGCTTGAGTTCGCTTCCTGTCCCGTGCCTTGGTGACAACACAAGCAGAAAAAACATTGGGGTGACTATTAATCAATTCATCACAACACAAGTCAGTTAATGGAGCGTTTTACTCTCCCCAGCAATATCGTTCCCCATGATAAACTCAACGCCCTCCACAGAGAAACATGGGCGAACGGCGACTGGAAAACAACCTGTGATAAGATCTGACTGTACATGCACCTTATGCAACGGCACGCGCATACACCCCATTTCTATACCTCCTACCATCGCACTAGACTGACAGTAAGAGTCTTCATTCAGCGGTAAGACATCAGCCAGGATGAGTGACTGAGAACAACCTGTATCACGGAGTATTCTCACCTTCCGTTGGTCACAGACGTCACCCGACAGTGACACACACCCATCAAACATAAAGGGCACACTCAGAAAGGGTTTAACACAGCCATAACTTTCTTTTTTCAGAGAGCTATTCTGGTCAGAACATGACACTGTACCAATCAACCCCACACCTCTTGGTTTCTGAGCTGACGCTCTTCTCTCCTGTCGCTTCCTCAGCGTATGACATGCTTTTACCATATGGCCAGTTTTCTTACAATAGTTGCACACCACCGCTCTCTTAGACGGCGGTGAGCGTGGCTGAAATTCGGACTCACTCATGAATGGGCCACCTCCACCACATACAGTAGGACGTACAGAAACACGTTTGCGTGACCATTCAAACTCATCTGCCAAAATCGCAGCCTGCCGGAGGGTTGACGGAGGTTTGAGGGTTGGCCCATGTAAATAGAGCACAGCTTCGCCTGGCAGGGTGGACATGAACTGCTCCACAAGTACCAATTCACTCAATGATGCAAAGTCTTTCACCTCATACGCAGAACACCACCGATCAAAATTAAGTCTCTCCTCCCAGGAGAAATCAACATGGGTTTGGGAAGGAGATTTACGGCGGTTTCGAAAATGCTGCCTGTATGCTTCTGGTACCAGTTCGTACACACGCAAGACAGCACTTTTCACTTTCTCATATACCACGCTGTCTTCCTTCGATAATGACACGCACGCCTCCAGAGCCCTACCAGTGAGTTTGTATTGCAATAAAATCGCCCACTTGTCCTTTGGCCAATGGAAAACCCACGCCATGCGCTCAAAAACAGAGAAAAATGATTCCACCTCAGACTCCCGAAAGTCGGGAACTAAAGGAATATGCTGCCCAACATCAAAGGGTGCCTGGGGGTCGGAAAGTACTGGAGAGGAAATGGTGCTATCCTGAAAGGGGGGAACCAAGGACATGTGCTGGCTAATATCAAAGGGTGCCTGGGGCCCGGAAAGTACTGGAGAGGAAATGGTGCTACGTTTAGCGTCACCATACTCCAACTCCAGTTTCCTCATCGCCAATTGAAATTCAGCCACCTCCTTTCTCTCCAGCATGTCTCTCACCTCCTTCCTCTCTTCCCATTATCTCATCTCCTTCCTCTCTTCCCATTCTGCCTTCCTCTCCTCCCATTCTCTCTCCTCCTTTCTCTCTTCTCTGTCTCTCTCTCTGTTTCTCTCTCTGTCCTGCCTGTCTCTCTCCTCTAGACAGGGTAAATGCAGCTCAGCGCTCAGTGTGCTCAACTCACCAGCAGAAGTAATAGAACCATGGCCTGAACCTAATGCAGAGTCAAAAAAACTCTCAAGATCCGACACACCAACATCCTGATCACAAACCTCCATAGCTCTACTCATGAAAAAAAAATAAAAATAAAAAATCTATACTCTGCACTCTGCACTCTGCACTCTGTATACAGTATACAGTTTATGAAAGAAAGTATACTGCCGTAGCAACACACAATACTACCCACAATACTACAACGAATCAGACTTCAATAAGCCCCACAAAATAGCCACTCACCTATAGTACTCAATAATGTCCCTGTGCAACACTCAACAGCCACATTATGCAGTATGACAACCTGACCAATTCGATTCAATATCCACATCTAACATTCATGAAAACAATAAATGTCGGTTCTAACCACCTAATTAGGATCACACTGGGTAACACTAACTACCCCGTCTAAACTACTTCCCTAGCGGAATGAAGGCTACACATATCTTCAGTCGCTTACCGATTTCATTGCGCACTCCACTGGAATAGACGATGCGTGCCCCCCACCCCCTAACAAGCAGGTGATCCACCCTTTACCTATGTGGAAAAAAATAGAATGGTTAAGAGCATAACTCACAACAATGGTTTACAACAGTCAAGTGTGCAGCACGGAAAAATGGATATATAATAATAGAACTCACCAAATGAAACAACGCAACCTACCTGACACGCTCCAATCGACAAGTCCACATGTCACATAACAACAAGGAACTATACAATTGTGCAAACTAACAAGCCCCCATGTCATGTACGAAGGTCTAACGACCATACAGGATAGTTAACTGGGCAGGTGGTACATGAGCAGAAACAACCCCCTCAGTAGAAAAATGCTTGTCAAAACAGTCCCGGGTAGGCAGATAGTAAACAAAGATGTTTTCAAATGGTAAATAATATTTATTGTGGTGGGGCTTGAAACCCACGGCTTTCCCCAAAGGGAGAATGATGTTTATTTTAGAGGGGATTTAAACCCAGAACGCACACAAAGGGAAAAAGGTAAGGGGAGAACACACAAGGTGATATATAGATAAACAACTAGATTAGCGTCCGCCGACACTAACCAACCAGCCAGAACGTACTAAAGGTACAAGTCCACACAAAGTGGCCATGGCATACAGTTTACAAATACATATATATATACAGTTCCACTTGAAGGGAACACTAGCAAAAGGGCAGCAAAGTATCACTCCACACTCAGTGGAAATAGGCACAACGGCCAACAAGAGGATACTCACTCAGGTAGAGAAGTGGAAATAGGCACATAGGCCAACAATATATATATATATGAACACAACAGTGGTTTAACAATGGCAACCTCACTCTTAGTCACCAGCAATTGACAGAATGAGGCGCCGAGACGTGTGTGTGCTGTCAGGTATTTGGCTACCCATCCCTCTCGAGATTGATTGCCATCAGCTGTCATTCATCAGGCAATCAGCACTCTTCAGTAGGGATGGGCAGCACCTGACAGGGAGAGAAGAGACAGCATTACTCTCATGTTCACACACACACACATCATATACAAAACAACACATTAAATATACTAACCTGATGTTCAGAAGGTGTCATAAATACAGTAATAATGGTAATGACCAACCCACGTACCCAAGGTACGTCACAATGTGGCATAATTGCGAAACGTGTTTAGTCCCTTGTTTGAGCCGAATCTGGGTTTTACATGATTTGTGGAGCTCCCTCTGGTGTTGTGATCGTGGTATTCACTGACCTTTGGGAAGTATTTTGACATGTACATGGGTACCTTGGTCGCGTAGTGTATCTTGTAGACCAGGCCCATTGCAAGTTGCTGTACTCTGTCGTCTACTCTAAGCCATCCTAGGTTGTCAAAGTGGGCAGGGGTGAGGTGGGTTCTAGGAGTCAGGTCAAGTAGTAGTCTGACTAGCTTGTTTTGAGATGTTTGTAATTTGTTTTTTAGTGCCTTTGAGGTGCTTTGGTACCATGAGGTGCAAGCATAGTCGTAGTACCCTTGAATGAGTGCTCCTGCTAGAGTCTTCAGGGTATTCTTGTTTACCAGAGAGGAGATCCGGTACAAGAATCGCGTTCGTTGGTTGACTTTTTTTATTACATTGGATGCCATTTTGTCACAGGAAAGATTAGCCTCTAGGATGGAACCCAGGTAGGTAATTTCATCTTTCCTTGTGATAATATTGTCACCCACTGTAACCGAGAAGCCGTCGGTCTTGCTGAGTTTGTTATTTGAACCGAAGAGAATGGACTCTGTTTTGCCCATGTGTAATGATAGTTTGTTGTTGGCGAGCCATATGCAGATTTTGCCTAGTTCCGAGCTGAGGGCTTTTTCAACCTGTAACTTGTTCTTGTCAGAGACCAGCAGGGCTGAGTCATCCGCAAACAGGAACAAGTTGCAGTCACAAGCTGACGACATGTCATTTGCATAAATTAGGAATAGTAGCGGTCCTAGTATGCTTCCTTGTGGAACACCACAGCTCACTGTGAGGGGGGGGGATAGGGTACCGTTTACTTCCACCATCTGTTCCCTCCCCTCCAGGTAGGATTGTATCCAGCTCACTGATAAACTCAAAACCAATTGCTTTTAGCTTGTCAATCAGAATGGTGTGATTGACAGTGTCGAAGGCCTTTTGTAGGTCCAGCATGACCATGCCGCAGTATTTGCCCGCGTCCACCTCTTGTTTGATGTGGTCGTTCAAGTAGAGAAGGCATGTGTCAGTGGAGTGGGATGTTCTGAAGCCAGATTGGAATTCGTAGATTAGATTTTTTTCCGCAAGGTACTTTTCGATCTGTTCGTATACTATTTTTTCCATGACTTTTGAGATGGATGTAAGGATAGAAACAGGGCGGTAGTTACCCGGGTCTAATTTGCTGCCCTTTTTGTGCAGGGGTGTTACTCTCGCAATTTTGAAGTCCTTGGGGACGTGTCCCTGTTTTATGGAGAGGTTTATTATGTGTGTGATGACTGGGGTGATGGCTGCTGCTGAGTCTCTGAGGAATTTGGAGGGGATGTTGTCATGGCCAGTGGCCTTGTTTGGTTGGAGGGCGCTCAGTTTTTTGAGTACCTCATCTGTAGTTACCATTTCCAGTTTGAAGTCGTCTTTGTGGACGCCTAGGTTCTTGTAGTATGCTACTATGTGTTCTACCCCATACTGCCCTGAGTGGGAGGGTAGTTTGTTTACCAGTGTTGTGGCTATGTTTGTGAAGAAAGTGTTAAAGTAATTGGCTACATCCAGCTTGTCTGTGATGAGCGTGTTGTCCGTCTTTATGTTTATGTTTGAGAACCTGGTTTTGAGTTTTTTACTGCAGCCTAGTTGATTGTTGAGTAATTTCACGTGGTTTATTTTTGTTTTCCTCGGTTTTGTCATTGATGACATTTTTTTTAGCAGTTTTGATCATGGAGTTTACGTCATTTCTTAGTCTGTTTCTTTCTAGTTTGAGTTCAGTCACGTGGTCTTGGAGTTCACTGCTCGTGCTTTTGATAAGCTTTGACTGACTTTTACGAAACTCAGAGCATTTTTTGTCTCTGGCTTTCATAGCGGTCAGTATTTCAGTGTGCATCCATGGCTCAGCGCGATTTTTTACCCTGGTGGTTCTTAGGGGGGCCATGTTGTTTAGTATTGATGAAAATTTGGTTTTGAAACCAAGCCAAGTTTCTTCAACCAGTGTACCATTGAGTTCATCTGACCAGTCCAGACTCTCCAGTTCAAGGTTAAAGGCCTCGCTAGAGTAGGTTTTGAGGTCTCTAGATGTGACTGTTTTGTGACAGCCAGCCTTTAGTTTTAGCTTTTTGCGGGTACAGAATATCATATAATGATCACTTAACCCACATGCTATAACCCCTTTATTGGAGATCTTGGACTTGTCAGAGGTCAGTATGAGGTCAATGGTAGTCTGAGTTGATTCAGAGAGAGTCTCACAAACCAGACTCCGGGCTTCTGGCCAATCAGGGAGTGAATAAATGAATCCAATCTGAAAATACGCGCACAAACAACATTATTCAAAACATTCAGACATTCAGCGCAATCTTTTCCCAGAACGTGTCACGTGTGTTCTAACATGTGTGAGTGGCGCGCCCTCGGCTCTAGCGGGTCACAGGCGAGAGGTGTCTGTTGAGTGTTAACCGGGAGAGATAGGCACACACACAGCCCGTATCCTAACAGAGTATGTTGAGATCAGAGGCTCTGTGTAGGATTGTTAGTAACTGTCTAACTGTACATATGGCTGTTTACACTAGTAACTGTTTACCTGCATATATAATTGTCTCCACCAGTGACTGTCTAGTTCAGGGGTGGGCAATTATTTTTTCCCGGGGGGCCGAATGAGCAACTGAAAATATGTTGGAGGGCCGGGCCAAAATTCCAAACTCAATTATGCATAATATACATTTTATTTCTATATAAAAAGCAGTAAATGGCATTGTTTTGACCCCTGGTAAGAGTGTATGTTATTATTTGGCAATTAAAAGGTGGGGTTAGCTTTCAAAAATATCATTTATTCAAATAGAATTTATTTCCAAAATGATAAACAAAATGTGAAACATTAATAACAAAGGGCATGTATGAAAAAGTGCTATACAAATAAAGTTATTATTTTGAGTTTCATATACTATTGAAACAAGGATTTTCTTAGCATTCTAAAGACATCACACCATCTTATAGCCAAAATAAACAAGACATGTCACTGAACTGTTTTTACTTTACATGCCTATATTAAACATTTAATGTTTTCAGAACTGTGCAAAAAAAAGAAAAAAAAAAGATCAAGTGTCCCATTTCACTTGTTATATTTCCACATTTGAGTGTTCTTCAGCTTTTATTTTTTTTCATTTAGTGTGATAAATCCAGTCTCTGTTGAGCTTTAACAAGTCCATCAAAGTCAGGTTGCATGTCTGAGGTGGAGATGCGAAGCACAGCTGCCAGATGTTCATCAGTGAGAGAGGATCTGTACCTGGACTTGGTAAACGTCATGACTGAGAATGTCTGTTCACATATAGGTCGATCCAAAGAGAACCAACATCTTCTGAGCATGTCTCCTCATGTTTGGAAAGTTCTCCTCCTTGAGAGCAGAGTAGAACTCTAGCAGTGATGCTGACTTAAAGTGCTCTTTCAGTAGTGATGAGTTCAAGCTAAACATCAGTGGGTGCACTATCAACACTGCAGGTAAAGGGAGAGGAAACCAGCTGCATTTCATCCTCAACCTTTTTGAAATCTTGAAAACGCCTTGAAAATGCATCATGCAGTGCTCCCAACATGGATGAGTACCTGTGCCGGTGATCAGCTGATGGTTTGACTTCTTTCAGGGTTTTCATGTGTTTGAGATTGTTGCTGCCTAGTTGCCTTGAAATTAATTGCAACTTTGTCATGAAGGCTTTCACATGGCTATGCATTTCATGAGCAAAAATGCCCTTGCCCTGCAGTTGTGTGTTCAGTAGGGATGGGTACCGTTCACATTTGAACCGATACGGTACCGGTACCTGTGAATCGATACCGGTACCCAACGGTACCCAACGGTACCTTTTTTCTGTACTTTAGTCTCTAAAAATGTAATCTACCTACCTCAGTTGTGAAAAAAGAAATCCAAACTTCAAATAACCACACTTTCGACCGTTTTCGGCTTGCCCCGACTGCTTTGTTGTTGAATCAAGTCAAATCCTAGGTAAGCGTATATTGTGCGTGTGAACGTTGACATGAAAATAAAAAAATTAAAAAAAATTAAAAAAATAAAAAATGATTAAAAAAAAAAACTATTATCATGTAATCTTTCGCGGGCCGGTCAGAATCATCCCGCGGGCCGGATAAAAAGGAACCACGCCAGTTCAGGCTCAAGATAGAAACCATGCCTCTTGACCACATTATTGTCGCCCTATAGCCGAATTCTGTTAACAGAGTATCTCCTTCATCCTGAGTGTTAGAACCGGGAGAGATAGGTACACACACAGCCCGTATCTCCACAGAGTATCTCCTTCATCCTGATACGGCAGCGGTGGCTGAGCCCAATAGCAGAACACACAGGGAGAGAGAGAATGGAGCGTTTTAGGTTTATTCTAATTCCTGGGGGATACCAGGCAGACAGGGCAATAGTGAATGTACAGAAATGTGCGTCTTTGGGTGAGCAAGGGGCGCTCGCTTGATGTTCCCAGGACGTCCGAGTGGCCGGTGTGTCAGGAGACAGCCTATAGGCCGGGAGTGATGGTCCTGGGCACAGGGAGAACAGAGGTTAGAGCAAGGCAGGCAATAAAGACAGGGCAGCAAGGGTGGGTACGCCCTCATACCTAGGTTGATAGGATAACACTCGTCGATGAGGGGCATGCTCCGTAGGGTGGATATCGGGGTCGGTGATGAGCGGATGACTCTCAGCTGTGCTGATGGCTGCCAGGTGACAGCGTGAGAACGCTGGGGTCGGAAGCTGCCCATATAAGGGCGTGGAAGCAGGAGGAGAGAGAGAGGCTCTCGCCGTGATTGTGACACATCCTGATTGTTAGAACCGGGAGAGATAGGTACACACACAGCCCGTATCTCCACAGAGTATCTCCTTCATCCTGATTGTTAGAACCGGGATAGATAGGTACACACAACACACAGCCCGTATCTCCACAGAGTATCTCCTTCATCCTGATTGTTAGAACCGGGAGAGATAGGTACACACAGCCCGTATCCTAACAGAGTATCTCCTTCATCCTCTAAATCCCTTTATCTAGCAGATTGTATTTGACGCGGAGGCAGGTGAGATCCCAGAATGGGCCGCTTTGCTCCACTCTCCTTGTCATGATAACTTTAACTATGTTTTCCCCCTCAGTCGCTGAACCCCCCCCCCCCACCTAAGAGGATTAGCTCCTGTCAAATACGCTTCATCTCTGGACTGTACAGAGACAACACAAACACACACAATTCCTCCATTTTACCCCAGTTGCACTCACACTTCAAAGCCAACCCGCTGTATGGGTGCACAAACACAAACACACACACACACACACACACACACACACACACACACACACACACACACACACACACACACACACACACACACACACACACACACACACACACACACACACACACACACACACACACACACACACACACACACACACACACACACACACACACACACACACACACACACACACACACACACACAGACACATGCCCATGGTATTGGCTGTGGAATATGGCCTGTGTATTAAGCTCAGCCAGAGGTATTGTGGGCGACGAGGGTAGGGTTTTTACGGCAAGGCCAAAGGGTTAATATCGGTGGCTGAATGAGGCAATCTGTGCTTTTTACATACCGCTGTGGAGGAGAGGGGAGTCCTATTGGCACTATTTCACGGGTCACTACGGCGGGAGAAATTAGATTGGAAGCAGAACTATGAGCGCTCTGGAATATCAAGGTATGTGTGTGTGTGCATGTGTGTGCGCGTGCGTGCATGCGTGCGTGTGTGCGTGTGTGTGTGTGTGTGTGTGTGTGTGTGTGTGTGTGTGTGGCACAGCAGGGGGACAATCTCTGCGAAGGCTCCAGGCGACTCAATCATCAGCTGCAGTGCAGCATACAGTAAGCACTTTCATTTATCCGTTTGTCGAAATCACTACACCTGGTCACTCTGGTGTTAAAGTCGGGCTAAAGGCAGAAATCACTACACCTGGTCACTCTGGTGATAAAGTCGGGCTAAACGCAGAAATCACTACACCTGGTCACTCTGGTGTTAAAGTCGGGCTAAAGGCAGAAATCACTACACCTGGGCCCCGTTCCTCGTACCTTGATAACTGAGTTAGCCGGATAACTTTAACTGGATAACTGAGTTAGCCGGACTTTCCGGTTCCCCGTACGTGGATTTTCCAAATCACCATGACAACAGATCCAAAAGTTTGAGCCTGGTCGAAAGCAGAGTTTAAGTTCAAGTTAGCCTGAACCATCGCCACGCCCCCGCAAAAAAGTGACAGCCCGTTTCCTGAAATTATTCCCACAGTCTACGATCTGCATTATACCATTCTGAATTACGTTTTTGTGCTCCATTCTTCCAGAGGGGGCTTTTGAAATGTAAAATAGACCCAAAATGCTGATACTAAATTCACTTTGTCCTAAATAATGCACGTTATATATACCGTGGCGCTCGCTCGGTGCGATGTACACATTATGACGTGGTTATTTTAATTGTAACTGGGATTAAGATGTCTGATGAGATGCGCTGTTTGACGGATTTGAGAAATTGAATGAGCCGTTGACGTCACATTAATGAATGAGGATAAAGAAATAAATACTTCATTCAAAATAAAGAATATTCTAAACACGGGTCTCTCGTTCATTAATGTATAAACAATGAATTTATCCCATCTGGTCCAGTGGCGCAGCGGTAGTGCTCAAGCCTGCCAACCCAGCGACCGGTGTTCAAAACTGGTGTTTCCAATATAATTTTTTTGAATATAATATTAATGATTATACGCCAAAGTAGCCTGGTTTTAAGTTAAAATATTATAAATCTACATGCATTGAGGATGTCATTCTTTATATAGCTCTCAACGTGCACCAAATTGAATTATTCCTATATTGCAAAAAGAAGGAAAAGACTAGGGTCTCGAACCCCGGTCGTCTGCGTGAAAGTCAAAAGAACAACCCGTTAGACCACATTGGAGATAAGTTAAAGATCGACTATACATCAATCAATGGGTAAGAGAGCCGTATCGTAATTCTGTATAACAGTTTAACTAATTATTTTCACTAGCAAGATCTCATTTGATTATTCAATCCAGCAGGCAAGTTTAAAGAAATATAATCTGATTGATTGAGGTAATGAGGGACTTAGAATTAGCCTATAGATAACGCATTTAACTTGTCGGCGAGGCGATTGAGCCGTATTGCAATCTGTCAATAAAGTCTTAAATCAATTAATCAATCAATGCCGTTAGAGAATCAGGATCTCTGCCATCGATACGTGCTGGCTTTTCACCTAAAGCGGCCGCGCGCACTTAGCCTGAGTCTCAAGTCTGAATCGAGTTAACGAGACTGAATCCACCTTCGAGGAACAGGAAAATCCCGGCTTCGAACATCGGGTTAACTGAATCTGGATAATGACATCTTGATCGACTTAGTTGAACCAGGTATGAGAAACAGGGCCCTGGTCACCCTGGTGTTAAAGTCGGGCTAAAGGCAGAAATCACTACACCTGCTCACCCTGGTGTTAAAGTCGGGCTAAACGCGGAAATCACTACACCTGGTCACCCTGGTGTTAAAGTCGGGCTAAAGGCAGAAATCACTACACCTGGTCACCCTGGTGTTAAAGTCGGGCTAAAGGCAGAAATCACTACACCTGCTCACCCTGGTGTTAAAGTCGGGCTAAAGGCAGAAATCACTACACCTGGTCACTCTGGTGTTAAAGTCGGGCTAAAGGCAGAAATAAACGTGTTCTGAGTTTGTCACACACCACAGAGAAATGTGTTATTATTAACCACCCGGCCAAATGTGAATGATTACAAATAATGAATAGTTAATAGCGATTATAAAGCCCAGCTCAAAAACAGTTCACCTGGCCGCTCAGAGCATTTCTCAGGATTGTGGGGGGGTATATATATTATATATGTATATACCGTATATTAGGGGTGTAACGGTACACAAAAACCATCGTTTTTTTTATAGTCAAGGTTCGGTACGGGTTTCAGATTCAGATTCAGACAACTTTATTGGTCCCGCGTGGGGCAATTCATATTTGCAGCTTCACCAACAAGCAACAAAGACAAACAAACAACAAAACATCTCAACGACAGCACGGCAAATAAAAAGAGAAACACTCCATGTGATACAATCCAGCAATAAAAGTAAAAGTAAAAACAGACAACCAAGTGCAAAAGGCTACTTAAAATGACTACTGTCTGTGTTTAAAAGTCTGATAGCCGAGGGGACAAAAGATTTGGCGTAGCGGTTGGTCCTACTTGGTGGGATGTCATAACGGCGGCCAGAAGGCAACAGTGAAAACCGCTGAGACAGAGCATGGAGGGGTTGATTTGTGATGCTCGTCCCCTTCTTGACCACCTGGTCCGTCCAGAGAGAACATAGGTCTCTCTGTTTTACTCCAATTATTTTGGAGCACACTTTCACAATATACTGTAGGCTGTTCCTATCTTTAATGGACAGGCCACTGAACCAGCAGATAAAAGAAAAAGTTAGGAGGTTTTCAATAAAAGAACTATAAAAAGTGTTCAGGATCTTCGCACAAACATTAAAAGAGTTCAGCTTTCTCAGCAGGTAGATCCTCTGCTGACCTTTTTTAACAATAGACTCTGTATTTAGGTTGAACTTCAGTTTACAATCAAACACAGTTCCCAGGTATTTGTACGATTCAACAGTCTGGACGTCCTCATCGTGAATTACACTAGCTACACTGGCTTGATGATCGGGGTTGTGTCTGAAGTCAATTATCATGTCCTTAGTCTTAGAGACATTGAGGTCCAAGTAATTCTCATCACACCAATTCACAAAGTCGTGAAGTACAGGTCCATGATCAGTTTCGGAGCGCTGCAGTAGGGATACCAGGACAGTGTCATCTGATAACTTAACCAGATGCCTTTGGTCATGAAGCGATCTGCAGCTGTCTGTGTACATAATAAATAAAAGGGGAGACAAAACGCAACCTTGGGGGTAGCCAGTGTTGGAAATCGACATGTTGGACATCTGCCCATTGACAAAGACCTGCTGGACCCTCTCAGTGAGGACATTTAAAATCAGCATGAGAAGCTGGTGTGGGAGACTAAAATGAGAGTCAAGCCTCTCAATTAAAATGTGGGGCTGCATTTTATTAAAAGCAGAGGAGAAATCTGCAAATAAAAGTCTAGCATGAGCTCCAGGTGTTTCCAGGTGTTTATACACAATGTCCAAGATGAAGAGCATAGCATCCTCCACCCCTTTACCTGGCTGATATGCGAATTGAAGGGGATCTAATTTACCCTCAATAAAAGACATGGTAGTGTTTTTTAAAAACTTCTCAAAAACCTTCATTGCTAATGAGGTAAGCGCCACTGGTCTAAAGTCCTTCAATTCTTTTGAATCTTTTGACTTAGGGATGGGTATGATGGTTGACGTCTTCCATAATGTGGGGATCTGACCTAGATCTACACACATCTGGAAGAGTCTAGAAAACACCCAAACAAGCTGATCAGCACAGTGGTGCAGGGTGCGCCCGCATATCGAGTCTGGGCCAGCAGCTTTTCTTGGTTTAACCTTGGTTTTCGGTACAGTGGGGGAACGTTTGACTTTCCATGTTCCACTCAGGGGTGATGTAGTGTGCAGTAACTAATTGTACTTGTAGGGCTGCCAACGAATATTCTATATTGAAATTAATAATCGACTTGTAATTTTTTTTTTAAATAATAATAATTATATTAGATTGTGAAAAAACAGCCTCCGGTGGGCGGTCGTTAGTGGTTGTATTCATTCGGTACACTACACAGCCGTCCGGTACGGTATGGTGCACACTGAAACGGTTCGGTTGGGTACGGATACGTGTACCTTTACACCCCTACCGTATATATTTATCCACATCTGTCATATTACATACCTTTACAAGTACTATATCTGTATATATATTACTTACTTACTCGTACTAGTACTACCGCTGGCCAGTACGTTTGTGACGCCAATTGTGGATTATACATAATAATAACTTACTCAGTCAATGGAGATCCGGTTAATACAATTTATTAACTCAGAATGAAAGATCAAATACAAAGTTAGAGAATATGGCTTGAATGGCCCTCACCCCAAGTGACCAGCTGTTTCACCCGAAGAGATCGATTCACAGGAAGGGGCTGTCATTTATACCCAGGAGAGGGTGGGGGGAGACAATAAAACTGGGCGTTTGGGGAGAGGGGGGAGACAAGACACGTCCTAGGAGAAGACAAGTCCTGTTATCGTCCACACTACCATAGTGTTTTTATACCTGTTATCACTGTACATAATAATACTATAACACTGTACATACATCTGATTATTACTCAGTAGTTCTTATGTATACTGTATATACTCCAGTTTAATAACTTGTACAATGTTAATGCATGTTACTGTTACATTTGCACTCTGGTTAGATGCCAACTTATTTTCGTTGTACTGTAGGCTACTTGTACTTGTATGTTGACCATACATTTAATGGAATCTAATGCACTCTAGTTTTTCAATAGTATTGGCGATGGATGGCTCCAGTGTGTCATCGAACCATGATTTCAGGCCCACCTAAAGAACCCTGAACACTAAAATGGTGAAAAAGTTGAATGGGCTAACTCCACAATGCAGTATTACTTATAAACACATGTCTAAAAACAGGCTCCTCAAAATTCTTCCATTTACGTCACATTGGTTGAATGGTCAATATGGATGAGTTGGGGTTCATTAGGTTCATCATTTGATACAGCGAGTACTTTGTGTTTGATCTCAAAGTCGTGACAGGCGCAGACGCTTCCCTTGCCTGGAAGATGACATTTCCTCTTGAACTTTGATATTGCAATCCTTAAAATATCCATGTTTATTTTGGTTAACTCCTCTTGGAGACATCAGCGTTTGACTATAGACCTGTTCACCGACGACCTCATGACAAGTATGCACTCACAGACCGAGGCAGAAAGGCACGTAATCCTGGTAAGAACAACATTTACATTTACATTTAGTCATTTAGCTGACGTTTTTATCCAAAGCGACTTACAAGTTCTGTATGACAAGTCATCAGGAAGGGTACAACTCTATCAGCTGAGTAACAATGTTCATCAAAGTGTTGAGTGCTACAGTGTAGGTTAGTATATTAGGACAAATGCATGACAGTAAGGTTAGTTAGGGTTAGATATTTATTATTTTATTCAGATAATGGTTGAAGAAGTGCGTCTTTAGTCGACGGCGAAAGATTAGACGGGTTTCATCTGTCCTAACTGGGGTGGGTAGTTCATTCCACCATTGTGGGGCAAGGACTGACAATAGGCGACTTCTCTTTGATGACCCTCCAGGAGCTCGGATAGGAGTAGGTCTGAGGCGGCCAGAAGATGCAGAGCGTAGGGGTCTTGAGGGTGTGTAGTTAGAGACCATTGACCGGAGGTAGGCGGGAGCGGTTCCCTTTGCCGCACGGTATGCCAGGTCGAGGGCCTTGAAGCGGATTTTTGCGGGGCAGACTACAATATATTTGCATTTGTTAGCCATGCTAGCGATCTAAACAATCAATCCATGCCAAAGCTAGATATTTAAAAGGTAAAAGACTCACACTCACAGCCATGCTGCTGATTTGGAAAAATTACATCCAGCTGTTTTCGTTTGAAACTACTTTTAGTCAGGGGAGTGCCATAGTTTAGCCATAGAGCCCCGTTGTACTTCTTTTGGCGCAGCAGCTCGCGCAGGTCCGGGGTAACTTAGTCACGTGACTCAGTTGGTATTGCTGATTGGCTCGAACATGGTCTGTTTGTAAACAGCAAACAGGTCTATAAAGATTGTTATTTGTGCAGAACTTTGTCATCAGAGCACACGTTTCACTTTCATCTCCTTGAGAGGGAGAGCTTCTCTGTACTTCCCTGAAATCGGAGTTGCGTGTGTGATGTCACCAATACTGCATGTTGAACCTTACATAAACAGGGAGATGAGTAGGTATTGATATGTCTTGAAAGAATATAAGCTCTAAATATCAAGTGTTTGTTGCCAATTTGCATATTCATAGATCCTTGCATTCCTAATGAGGGTAAAGGTGTAGAGATGCTGCCATTTCTAGTATTTTATTGAACAATGTGGTGGAAAAAACACATTTATACAAATTGTTATTCAATATAGAACAGGTTTAAAATACATCTAGAGGGGATCTAAGGGTTTAAAATACATCTAGATGGGATGTTTAAGGGTTTTTAATACATCTAGATGGAATGTTTAAGGATTTTTTAAATACATCTAGAGGGGATCTTAAGGGTTTAAAATAGATCTAGAAGGGCCCATTAAAACCTGTTAACGTTTGGGGGCCCGCATGCGGGGAAGTGCACACTTCGCAGCACTTTGCCCTTGTCTGTCGGCCTAGCAGTGTATTTTTGCCGATCAACCAATACATTGTTGGAAAGTTGAATTTGCTGCCTTTCGATCGTCACCTCACTTGACCTATTGCGTGCCTCCAGTCATTTGACCTGGTCCGGCTTGGCCGGGGTCCTGAACGGACCAGTCACCGCAAAATTATTGACCACCTTTGTAGCCAATGCAATTCTGGAGCCAGCGGTACATGAGGGCTGATTCCTATGGAGAGAAGAAGACAAAGAAGTTGTTTGTTTCGAGAATTCCTCACTCGCCGTCCAAATTAATGAGCTGTCCGCTATTTTGGACGAGTTATTACGGATTAAGGATTACAAAAACATCTGTAAAACACACATTTTCCGTGGGATTGTTATAAGTTTTGGACCTGTACTGTAGATAAGACTTCAGGCTATGGAACCGTTATGTTTTCCAGCTCCTACTGCTCAGCTGGAACTCAAAAACAGGCATCAGGCAACAAGTAAACAAAACGTGAGTCACTTTTATATGTATTTCCCCTAGCTATAAGGTTCAAGTAATAAAAGTAATTATGCAAAATATGCTCTCAGCATAAGGGGTTAAGGGTTTAAAAAATACATCTAGAGAGTATCTGTAATGGTTTCAAATACATCTAGAGGGGATTGTTAAGGGTTTAAAATCTGTTGATTTCCAGTGGCATTAAATGTGTGTCACATATTTTTATTTAACTATGAATGAACACAACACTCTCACTTACCATCGTCAGATAATAAAGTTTGAAAACATTGTTCCTCTGAAAACGTCAAACCCGACTGTATGAAAAGTGAGATGAAGATGGAAGACAAAGCACTTAGCTGGACGCTGAGCAAGGCTGAGAAGCCTTTTTGTTTTTGTGAGGCCCAGATATAATCTCCATGTCCCCTTTGGCCCTTCTCCAACTTGGCTAAATAAGTTGTTAGTTCAGCTCCAAGAAAAAGTCTGTCTGTCACAAATACCATCACGATGTCCATTAATACGTGTGTGCGTGTGTGTGTGTGTGTGTGTGTGTGTGTGTGTGTGTGTGTGTGTGTGTGTGTGTGTGTGTGTGTGTGTGTGTGTGTGTGTGTGTGTGTGTGTGTGTGTGTGTGTGCTTGCATGCGTGAAAGAGAGAGAGAGAGAGAGAGAGAGAGAGAGAGAGAGAGAGAGAGAGAGAGAGAGAGAGAGAGAGAGAGAGAGAGAGAGAGATAGAGAGAGAGAGAGAGAGAGAGAGACAGAGAGAGACAGGGAGAGAGACTGGGATATGAAGAGGAGAGAGGGAGGAGTGGAATGAGAAAGTGAGACAGATAGAAAGGGGGGAAAGAGTCCTGGGACGTAAGTGTTGAACGGACACACTCTAGATTCTCACCACAACGTGGACCAAGCTTAGATGATAAGACTGACAAGACTGACGCCATTCAATGGAAGGAAGATTACCCCCCCGGAGAGACAGATGATTATCGTTTATATCCGTATCCGTCATGCAGACACCCTCTAGTAATTAAAAAAAAAAAGCCCTAAAAACCCACTTTTTTACCCTTGCCTTCAAGCCTTGAACTCCTTCCTCTCTCACCCTTTATATAATTATTTTCGTAATTCATAATTTTTCATTTTCTTTTCTACTAAAACTTGCATTGTTTATTTTGCTCTGTAAAGTGTCTTTGAGCATTCGGAAACGTATACATACAAATGTATGTATTATTATAATTTTTCGGTGTGACTCACCCATGTGAGAAAACCACAACAGGGCAAGACAAGGAGGTCAGGAGGTGATTCCCCTGATCGGTGACTGAACGTGTCAGGAGGAGGTGGACACAATTAGGGGGACTTGACCACGGCGTCCTCGGCGACGACACTGAGCGTCGGTAGTCCCGGAGGGGGGAGACCTTCCTATTCTCTAGCAACACACCTCCCAGATACAGCTGGGTATGTGTGTGTGTGTGTGCGTGCGTGCGCGTGCGTGCGTGCGTGCGTGCGTGCGTGCGTGCGTGCGTGCGTGCGTGCGTGCATGTGTGTGTGTGTGTTTGTGTGTGTGTGTGTGACGGGGGGTGGGTGATAAAGGCTTGTGTATAGAAGGAATATTATTAGGACAGGAAGGAGCCATTTAAAGTGAAGCTTGTTATCACAGCTGCAAAGTCGTCCAGCGAGATCCAAGCTCCCGTTATGTTCGCCGACCTCCTCGCAGGAATGGAAGAAGGAAAGGAGAAAATAAATACGGAGAATCCTTGAAACTTCAACGCGCTTCCATACAGGAAACAATTTGCCTGGATTTCTTTCTTTCACAAAAAAAAAAAAAAAAAAATATATATATATATATATATATATATATATATATATATATATATATATATATATATATATATATATATAATCACCATTGGCGCATATCCAATGTTAACAGAGGGCGACTATAACGTCACCGCCCCACATAGAGACAGAGAAATCACTGGCTTGTTTCCATTTGTCCAAAAACATTTTAAACTTTGAAAATGGTGGGGATGAGTTAAACGCTGGGGCGGGACCTCAGGCGTTTGGGAGAAGCAGACCTCAGCTTGTCGGATCCACTTAGGAACACCCTTTCCCAAAGGTTGATGTATCTTTGATGTTTGATGTAGCTGAAAACTCAATAACATGGGTGTTCATTTTATCGCCCAGTGGTGGTGGACGGTCAAAAGGCTGCTGTGACATCATTCAGGTTCCTCAAGTCCTCCAAATATGTCCCACAATGCAACACAGAGAGCCCCTTTTCAACGGTCAATCAGAGGCAGCAAACATTGCCTAGCTACAGTAAGCAGTCAAATACATAGAAGTTGTAGACATATAAATATAATATAACGATGTAAACCATCTTTGGAGTCGGCCGTTATTGCTGTGTAGATAGTGTGATGGATCACGGTTTATGTGGGTTTGGTTTTAGATTATCCCTGTGTGCTTTGGATGTATTTTGGGTTTTCGCTGGTGTGCTGTCAATCACCAGACACCGGTTATTTTTGGTTATGCCTTGTGAGCTGTCAATCACCAGACACCAGTTAATTGTCATGCGGCAGGGCAGGTGTGTGGGCTTGATTGCCACCTGGTTGGTGTCAGGTGTGCAGTGCCTTTTAGTAGGCGTGGCTTCCTGAGTTCGGATGCTTGTTAGGCCGTGTTCACATCTGAAAGTCCACGGATAGTCCGGACTTTCTGGTGGACCAAATGTGAGAATGATACATTGTTTGATTTTGGTTTGCGTTCACACTGCCATTTTTTGAGCGAACCTAATTTGTAGTTGAGTTGAGAGCGAGAGAGAGAGCGAGAGAGAGAGAGATACTGTCATTACGCGAGCGGTGCGAGTCTAGAGAGGAGAGACTGTCATTACGCGTGTGGCGCAAGTCTGACTACGGAGCGCACACTGCAATGCAAGGCTACTTTGCTTCCTAGATTAGGTAATATAGTCCGATTGCGTTCACACCAACAGCAAAACGCACCATGCTCCACTTTGAAACGGACCGAGTCCCAACTTTTCAAGAGGACCATGGTTCGGTTGTTTGGTCCTCACCTCTCCAAACGAAACAGACTATTGATTTAAAGGAACCATGGTTCACTTAAAACGGACCAAACAGGGTAGGTGTGAATGCGCCCTAATTTCATGTTTTCCCTCAGTAGTAGAGGAGTGTCTCGAGTTCATGTTCTAGTGTTTTCTCCGTCTGTAGTGCTTTTGGTTTCTTGTCTGTTTTCAACTGGTAGGCAGTGGTGGTTACTTTGGGTTTTTCCCCATTTATTTTATACTGGTGTTGTGTGTTTCCTACAGCTTTTATTTGTATTTATTTTATTCTTCTGTTTTCCCCCACCCTATTTCACCGCTCTGCGATTCCAGTGGTTACCCCTCTGGGGTAACTTTAAGATAATTTTTTGTGTGTGTGTCTGCATGTGTGTCCTATGCTTGGCAAAAATAATTCCGATCTTCTGTTCTGTTGTGGTCGTCAACCAGTCAACAAGCACCTTCTAACCGGTTTGACCCTTTAGGTCAGCTGGTTAGAGCGGTCGCCTCTGGATCATATGGCCCCAGGCTCAAATCCACTTGGTTACAATATGTCGGTTAAGTCGACACACAGTGGTCAGAGATAAAAAAAAAAATTAAATACAGCAACAGAAGGAAGAACCTCCAACTTCAGAGTCAGTCGGAGCAGGGCATTCCAGATGTTGGAAGTATCCAAGGAAAACTGTTGTTCCTAGTTCAGAGCAAAACTGGAGGAACCATAAGAACCAACCAGTCATTTTATTAATGTGTAGAATAGGTTCCAACAGTGTTGTGATTTATGGGGGAAGCTTACCAATAAGGGCTTTGAAAATAAACAAATATACCAATGATAGTTACGCATTTCAACCAGAGAAGGCCGTCCAATGAATGAATTAATGAAAACTTTATTTAACAGATTGCAGAATGGGTACAATACAGTACGGCTCAATACACACAATTGTTAAGGGGATGCAGACCAGAGAAAGACGTTTGTCTTGTTTACATTGGGGTGCCAACCTTTTCATGAATGACACAGTCGTGAGTATGTATCATATCTGTCACCAGTAATAAATCGGAGGGAATGATGGACCGAGTCCAGAGGTTTAACAGTTGAAGCCACAGCATGCCTATGAATCACATCACATCATATTCCAAAATGTACATGAAAACAGCTTCAACAATCCTCTTTCTGCTAATCACGGATCTATTTCTGTACAGGAAGCCAATTTTCTGTGGAGGTGGCATCTCAATGCAGACGGGAAAGTGCACATGTAGATGGAAGAACATGCCAGGATGCACATCATGGGGGTGGGCGGGCGGGCGGGCAGGCGGGAGCGGGCGGGCGGGGCGACTAAACTACTGACGACTCAGTCAACCAGCACCTACTAACGGGTCAGACCCTTTAGCTCAGCTGGTTAGTGCTGCCAGCAGTGTGATCTTATGGTCCCAGGATCAAATCCACTACTAGGTTAATGAACATTTGTTCAAGTTTAGCTTGACAACGCATCCAAGAAACAATAGAGTGTAGTTTTTTGACAATGACGAGCATTGCCTCAGCCAATCAGAATGTTGGACATGAACAGAAACGTTGTTGTCAAGCAGGGTAGAATGACACTACACTATAGCTCTGCCTCTGTGGTTGTCTCAATGACCAATGTTATTTACACCTGCACATAACCCCTCCCTCAGTTATGTTGAATATGTGTGACTGAGCTGATTTTAACTCTTTCAGTGCCACGCCTGGTTTTCCGTTTTACCGCTTGAATGCCACCATCGGCGCCAATGTTAACGTTAATATCGCCTAATCTATGTTTTAAATTATGGCTATGTGTCTAATCTGCCCATCGCATTATCAAAGACTATTTTCCAGTCAGTGCTGTGAAGGCAGATTGTTTTTTTATCGCGTCGTTTCCATTTCAGAGCAGTTCGAAAAGCCCCCGTTTTGATATAAAAAACAGCTCATTCTGGAGCATTCTATGAAAATATTCCACAACGTTGATATTCGTCTGCCTTTTTATGAATCGTTTTCAAATAAACGCTAGATGATCAATATTATACGTGCACGCAAGCACATTACGGCCGCGCGCAGATAATCGCTCCGTTGATTTCCTCACAGACTTTTACAGTGAAACCGAAAGAAGACATTTCACAAAACAGCTTATAACTTCATCAAACTTACTCCGATTATCCTACCACTGATAACATAGAGTCCTTAGCTGACATCAGATGGTATCCAACTGGTATATTCCAATTCCTGATCACCATTCGAAAAAATCGATACGTGTATGGATCCAACGCGACACTGTAGATCTCCATGATCCGCGGGGCTCTGAGGCTCCAGAATGAACTCTGGTAACCCCGGCTGGATCAGTGAACTGGAAAATGTGGAGTACCGGATTTTTTTCCCTATTCATTTTCATTGAGTCCATTCCAAAATCACTTATGTCATCTGGGAGACGACAGGGGGCGCTTTTTTCCACAGTGATCACCGGCGCAGCTCGGCTATACTCGGGTAGGCTCGGGTGATGCAATAATTTTTCAGATCGCAAAAAAAAGAAAAATTATAATAATTCCGAGAAATCTCGTGAGTGGCACGCAACCACCTATAAAAAAACCTGAGAAATCTCGTGAGTGGCACTGAAAGAGTTAAGAGCAGTGATATGTGTTTGTGTGTGTGTTCAATAACAATAAGAAATAGTAGTAAGGTAAAATAAAATATAAAATGAGGTAAGATCAAATAAAATCAGTTCTAAAGTCATAAAGTCAGTTCTATGTCTCCAGTGTTCTGAAATGTTTGTGTTCACTCTACGCCGAAGACAACGAAGATGCTTGTGAGTTTTTGGCTAGTGGTGTATAGTATTGCTATGGGCCCTACGCTTGGTACCTAGTCATTTGCAACCTACTGTAGCTTCCAATCAGTATTCATCATGTGCCCATCTGTCGCTGTTGATGCTCTTTCCATATTGCCCGCTGAATGAAGCAGCTTTTCATTTCAAACTTTCTGAATGCAGACTCTCTCTCCCCCATGGTGCTAACATTAGCATATCTCACCCTGTCTAAAATGGTGGACCGATGATGAATCACTGGTCAATTAGCCCTCAGAAACAAAGAGAGACAAGTGACTCATCCGTCACACAAGTGAGTTTCTTTAAGGGATAATTGGTGCAATGAAAGAGGAGATCTCTCCGCGCTGCGGGGGGTGAAAGGATGAGATGTTAGAGAAGTGCGCTGAGTGGTGCTTTGACACGTCACTACTTGTCTCATGGGCTTTAAGTGTTTCAAAGCACTTTGAGCTCATCTCAATGCGTACCTTATTATCTGAAGATAATATGTGTTCATTCATGGAGGTTGAGTACTTTATTATCTAAAGATGGTAAGTTAGAATGTTGTGTTACTTAATTCCTAGTTAAAGACAGTAGAGGTTGAGTACTTTATTATCTAAAGATGGTAAGTTAGAGTATTTTGTTCGTGATGTATCACATTCACACTGACACATGATTTGGATTGATTTTAAAACTGCAAATACATGGGCTGTCCAAAAGATTTAAAAAAATGCTTATTATGTTTATTCAGTGTTTCAAGGATTAAATTGTCCAATCTCATCAGAAAACGTAAATAAAGTACTAATTGACCACAGGAAAAAAGGTACATAATATACGTTATGTTATAGCCATAAGTCATATATTTATGAATTGGATAAGTAATATATTTATGTTTTGTATCGACACAAGTCCAAACACACACTGCAATCGGGAATCAAACCAACAATGATTGTGGTCACAGGCAAGTGCTCTCACCACTAGACCAAGTCACTATCCCTGTTGCTATCACCGCAATATTTTGATGATGGTTCCTTTATGGTTAAGATATAAGGTTAGGGTTGGACTAGGCTGGTAAAGATATGCCTCCTAAAATGTCTAAATGGAAGTACAGGAAGTACAGGCTACAGGCTTTCCGGTTTCGACAAAACAATTATAGAAACGTGTGAAGTGGGCGGCTGGGTGGCGCAGCGGACATTGCGCTCGTCACCAACGCAAGAGACACCGGTATCGAATCCGGCTGTCAGCCTTGCCGCCGGCTTGGGCCGGCCGTCATACTGGCTCTATTGGCAGAGTCAGCGGGTGGAAGTCGAGACGTTGTGGACAGCGACTACTACAGGTTGGTTGGGGACACCTGCACAGCAGAGACAGGAAATGACGTGTGAGCCTCCCACACGTTACACCTCGCCAATGAGAGTCCGCGCTGGCAGGTGAAAAGATGTGACAGGCTGCCTCCTCGTGTATCGGAGGGGACACATGATGCAAGGCTTCTATCCTCCCTACAACCGGCCAGTGGGGGGCATATGCGAGCAATGTTCAAGACAGGGGAGGGAAGAATTGGCACAGTGGAATTGGGATGGGAGAAAAATAGAAAAATTAGGAGAAAAAAGTGGATAAAAAAAAAGAAACGTGTGAAGTGCACAATATTTCCTCGTTTAAGCCACTGCAACGGCTTTGCCTGAAGAATTTACTACATGACCGGGACGTTCTAGCTTGTTTGCGGACAGGATTCGGGAAAAGTTTGGTCCGTTCGGAGGCAGCTTCCAGGGGAAGTACATACACCGGAAATTCTACCCCATAGACACTTTCGGCAGTAGTTCTTTACCAGGCTTTATCTCACGGAGGAGATAAAACTGGGAACAATGTTAAGGTTGGACAGTTATCGTTAGTTTAAGGTAACAGTCTGGTTAAGGTTAGGGTGTGGGTTATGGTTAGTTTAAGGTAACAGTGTGGTTAAGGTTAGGGTGTGGGTTATGGTTAGTTTAAGGTAACAGTGTGGTTAAGGTTAGGGTGTGGGTTATGGTTAGTTTAAGGTAACAGTGTGGTTAAGGTTAGGCGTTGTGTTATGGTTATGGTTAGTTTAAGGTAACAGTGTGACAGTAGATATATATAGTAGATAGACAGGCATTAGATGGACAGACAGTAGATACAGACAGTAGATATACAGACAGTAGATAGACATACAGTAGTTAGACACAGTAGATAGACACAGTATAGATAGACAGAGAGTAGATAGACAGACAGTAGATACAGACAGTAGATATACAGACAGTAGATAGAGACAGTAGATAGACACAGTATAGATAGACAGACAGTAGATAGACAGACAGACAGTAGATAGACAGACAGTAGTTAGACACAGTAGATAGACACAGTAGATAGACACAGTAGATAGACACAGTAGATAGACAGACAGAGAGTAGATAGACAGAGAGTAGATAGACAGACAGTAGATATACAGACAGTAGATAGAGACAGTAGATAGACACAGTATAGATAGACAGACAGTAGATAGACAGACAGACAGTAGATAGACAGACAGTAGTTAGACACAGTAGATAGACACAGTAGATAGACACAGTAGATAGACACAGTAGATAGACAGACAGAGAGTAGATAGACAGAGAGTAGATAGACAGACAGTAGATATACACAGTAGATAGACAGACATAGACAGACAGAGAGTAGATCGACAGAGAGTAGATAGACAGGCAGTAGATAGACAGACAGTAGATAGACACAGTAGATAGACAGACAGACAATAGATAGACAGACAGTAGTTAGACACAGTAGATAGACAGACAGTAGATAGACACAGTAGATAGACAGACAGTAGATAGACAGGCAGTAGATAGACAGACAGTAGATAGACAGGCAGTAGATAGACAGACAGTAGAGGAAAAACACAAACATGTATTGTGATGAGCCTGCTCTGATTACTGTATTGTATTACTGTCTGCATCGCAGGTCACATCTGATGGTGACAATATGCGACGTGTCAAAATGCATTCTCATTCACCCGTGATTGTGCAAAGCAACGTGTCTGCAATCAGATTAGCAATTGCCAGATCGCCGCCCACAATCAGATCTGACATCGGTGCAATCAGCGTTCATTGTGAATTCAGACGGTGACCGAACGGCGCGCGAGATGGCAGGGAATTTGTTATTAAGCGCGAGACAGAAACGGCTACAGGTGAGAGACGTGTATCACCCGAAATAGTGCTTTATGCGTTTATGAACGGGCGCTTCGAGCGCAGAGGTAATAGGTGCAATTTTGAAAGCAATGTTCTGCTCTTTGTAAGTGATTAGCTTTTGTGTGGTGTTCTTTTCTCTCAGGTGGCTGTCGATTTCTTCTCTCCACTTAGTCACCGGCTCCACTGTAGAGCCCGTATCAAAGGACCCGACTGTTCCCAGATTCAGCCTTAACTGTTGCACAAGAAAAGTCACACAAAGTCACACTGTGAGTCACGAAATATGAGCGACAGAGTCGGAGAGACATGAGGACAAGTCGCTTCTTCCATCCTCTTCATTCAAGTCTGGTGTAAAGGGGCTATATATAGCATTTTTCTATGTAAAGTAATAATATATAAATATATATTAATAATAATACATCCACAGACATTTTTGAAAGGTGCAGAATAAAAGTATTGCTTTTCCCACCCAGAAATGATTGATTAAAGGCAAGCTGGTCTATACAATTGTGGAACGAGTCCCGATTTGAATCACCAGCTCCCTTCAGCCTTCCCTCTGAGTGAAACCCTCCCTAGCATCATACACTAAAGCAGCGGTTCTCAAACTACGGGTCGCAACCCAAAGTGGGGTTGTGGGTAGGTGACAGTGGGGGCATTAGCAAGTAAAAAAAAAAGTATAATATATATATATTTTTTTTAATGTTCTGGCAACATATTTTCTATAAATGTGTATTGAAAACATAGTGCTGTAATTACATTTTCTAATAAATATGTATGATCAGGGGCGGCCGGGTAGCGCAGCGGATTAAGCGTCTGTCTACCACCGCAGAGACAGTGGGATCGAATCCAGCTGCAGTACCTCCGGCTTGGTCGGCCGTCCATACTGACACAATTGGCAGTGTCAGCGGGTGGGAAAGCCAGTGGGGTGGGTCCTGGTAGTTGTAAAAACAGCGACTCCTACAGTTCGGTCGGGGCGCCTGCACAGCGAGGGAAGGATCTGGGGGAGGTAGTGTGACCCTTCCACACGTTACACTCTCCCAGTGAGAGTCCGCGCTGCCAGGTGAAAAGAAGCGGTGGGCTGGGTACACAAAACAAACTAAGGCCGGGATCCACAAACAATGGATTGCACTGTGCTAATTGCACCCTTACTTACAATTCATTATGAATTGAAAATGGGGGACCCTGATGTAAACAAGACGAAAGACTTTCTCTGGTCTGCATCCCCTTAACAATTGTGTGTATTGAGCCGTACTGTATTGTACCCATTCTGCAATCTGTTAATACAATTTTCAATCAATCAATCACCTGCGCTGTGATTGATTGATTGAAAATGTTATTAACAGATTGCTAGGAAGCGTAGTTCTAATGGCTGAATGTTATCTGCAGCATAATCTTATCTTTTTGTCTTTTTTTTTTCATTTAGTTGCGTAAGTCAATTTATGGTTTTAACACAATGGAGCACAGCATGGCAGCCTGAGGAGGCTCTTGCCGTTCTTTTCATGGGAGAGCGAGATCAGATCAATAACCAGAGAAGGATAATAAAACATTTAAAAAAAAAAATTGCTTGTTGAGTGCTGCTGAGGACAGCCTGGTAAGAGTAATGGAGCTATTGAATAATCATTAGGGGCGGGCCTAACCTGATATATAGACACATAGTTCAATGAGTCATACTCTGAAAGCCACGCCCCCCAGAGGGGAAACAATTGGAGCAGTAATCTGCAATGGAAAATGAACCCGCCCATACCCATGCTGATTGGTCCTTGTGCAAGACTAGAAAGCGGGGATCTTTGATTAAACACCTGCTATCAGAAGAATAGACAGTCAGAAAAAAAGTTTTTACTTTTAAAAGTAGAAACCTTTTAACTTTTTGACTTTTACTCAAGTGTGTTTTTAGCCAGATACTCTGACTTTTACTTGGGTACGATTTTGAGACGGTACCAATACTTTCACTTAAGTATAATTTCTGGGTACTTTTTACACCCCTGGATCATTTTAGGGAACGTAGTACTTTTACTGGGGGGTGAAAGTGACTCAGGAGGTAGAGCAGTCGTCTGGTAGTCGGAAAAAGGTTCCCGGTCCGATTCCCGCTCCTCCCGAGCAGCGTGTCGAAGTGTCCTTGAGCAGGACACTTAAACCCCTCATTGCTCCCAATGAGCAGGTCGGCACCTTGCATGGTTGCCTCCGGCCGTCGGTGTGTGAATCTGTGAGTGAACGGGTGAATGTGAGGAACAAAAATTGTAAAGCGATTTTTGATAAACGCTGTTATATAAAATGCACCATTTAGCATTTACTTCATTACGGTCAATGGAAATATTGTACTTTTTTTTTACTCCACTACATTTATCTGAACCCATTAGTTACTAGCAGGGGTGTAAAAAGTACCCAGAAATTATACTTAAGTGAAAGTATGGGTACCATCTCAAAATCGAGTATCCGGCTAAAAACACACTTGAGTAAAAGTAAAAAAGTGTCTACTTTTAAATGTACTTAAGTACTAAAAAGTTAAACTAAAATCTTTTTTTCTGACTGTCTATTATTCTGATAGCAGGTGTTTAATCAAAGATCCACGCTTTCTAGTCTTGCACAAGGACCAATCAGCATGGGTATGGGCGGGTTCATTTTCCATAGATGGGGATTTGATTGGCTGTTTTTAAATAAAGCGCGGCCGCAGGATTAATAACATTAACGTTAGTTCAGCCAGAGAAACAAATATACTAATTAAAATGGTTGGACCTGCGAGATTTGTACTTTGTACTTTGTAGGTCTGCATTTTAAATGTAAGGAGTAAAAAGTATGTTTTTTTTCTCTGAAATGTAATTGAGTAAAAGTACAAGAATACAAACCTAATAATACTCGAGTAAAGTACAAATCCCCCAAAACAGTACTTAAGTATTGTAACACAGTATATTGTATGGTAACTCAGTTACTTCTACTCTGCATTGAACATTGTATATATGTACACACTGAACACTTGTGTCTACGTACTTGACTTCTATTTTATACTTGCTATACTTATTTTATTCATATCTATTCTTGTCTAGCACAGTCTCTGGAGCGTAACAGAAAGAAGCATTTTGTATAAAAGTATTCTGTACTTCTGTATGACAACTAATAAAGAAACTTGAAACTAACAAAGTACAATTACTCAAGTACTTTACACCCCTGGTTACTAGTAACTCGTACTTGTTGCACATGAGACATACGTGTGTGTCAGTAGACCCTGCCACAGGCCACATGAGTGGCTTTTTTAAGAGGCCCTCCAGATCAGAGACACAGGGCAGATGGTTACGAGCCGACAGCAGATGGAATACTCTCATGGCAGCGGATCGCTCCCATGTGTGTGTGTGTGAGGGGGGGGGGGGGGGGGGGGGGGGGGGGGTTAACCTGTGCACATTGGATGCTCGATGCACAACAGGTGCACAGCTACCCCGGCTCCTGGGCCCAATAAACCAGACCCAGGACAGGTGTAGTTAAAAATTTTAAGACTTCCATCTTCAAGGGAATGTAATCAGAGCCAGCATAACTGGCCTGTATACCGCTTTAACGTTACCTTTAGAGGTCAATGGAGCAAGGTTCGAAAGCTGCCAAGCACTGAAATACAAGAATGTCTTAATGTATACGGTACGTGTTTTTACTTTTGATAAAAAAAAAAGTGCTATAGATAAACATTTTATGTAGAGTGATAATTTTATAAAAATAAAAAGAATAACAAATTACACAGAGGTATTAGAAAGGTGCAGAATAAAAGTATTTCCAAAAAAAAATATTAATTCATTATTAATTCATAAAAAAATATTTTGCATGTCCAAAATACATGTTGTTGTTTACATGTTGTATCCCCTCCCTGCTTCCCATTTCCCCACATAGGATGCACCTGATTGGATAAAAGGCACGCTGGTGCTCTAGTACGACGATCTAGCAGCTGAAAGTTATTTATCAGAATCAGAATCAGAATCAGAACCAGAAAGGTCTTTATTGCCGAGTATACTTTTCACATACAAGGAATTTGCTTTGGACGTTACTGGTGCGACATTAGCGCACCAGTTAGACAGATTAGACAGATAATACAATAAAGTGGTGGAGTAAAATAAAATGAAATAAGAGCTAAGTTAAGCACAATAGAATAATATATTTATGAAATAAAATATAGGCCAGGGCTGTACACAATAAATAAATGAATAAAATTAGGTGGGATATAAACTAAATTAAATGTAGCTCAATAGATAGATATAGTAAAATTATAAGTAAAAATAAAATAGGAATAGGAGTAGGAGTAGGCCAGGGCTGTGCAACTGGGCAGATGTGGTCAATTATACAATTATATACACTAGTTAGAATGAGTACGAATGCGGTGGGCAAGTATATAGTCCAGTAAGGTGTGTTAATGTAACAGTAACACAGTGGGGGGGTGTCAGTGAGGGTCCCGAGCCTTGTTGATGAGGCTCCCTGCAGAGGGGAAAAAACTGTTCTTGTTGATGAGGCTCCCTGCAGAGGGGAAGAAACAGTTCTTGTGGCGTGAGGTTTTGGCCCTGATGGACCACAGCTTCCTGCCAGAGGGGAGTGACTCAAATGCCTGTTTTCCACTGCATGGTACCTACTCGGCTCTACTCTACTCTACATTACCAAAGTACCTGGTACCAGGTACTTTTTGAGTACTTTTTGGGTACTTTTTTAGTCCCTGCTCTGTCGAGGTTCCAAGCGGGTAGAAGTGGTACCAGAAAAGTGACGTGAAACACTGCAGACCACTGATTGGTCAGAAGAGAGATGCGTCACACGTTGGAGCGTCTGCACAAAAACAGAAAGCCGCCATCTTTAATGCCTCGCTTAGGATTCATTATTTGTTTGCAGCAGGAACAAGTGCAATAAACAAAAAATGATAGATTCACTGTGTATTCTGCCTCATTTATTAATTAAACAAAACCGACATCAACACAATTTACCACCGAGCGGAGAGTTTACTCTCACAAAAGCTTGTTGTTAGCTTAAGGTGCTAATGTGCTTGCGTTTTAGCATGGCTAGCAAACATAGCGTGATCAATATAACTCGCTATTGATTGTTTGTACTAGTAACGTTAATGCTAGTAGAATAGACACAACGTGAGGAATCACCATCCATTTTAAACCGGTTATTACCTAATGCTAACGTTAGCAGATAGACGCGAGAGGTAACGTTAAAGCTTGTTGTTAGCTTAGGTGCTAATGTGCTAACATTAAAGCTTGTAGAATAGACACAATGAGAGGTAATGTTAATGTTAGCAGAATAGACACAAGAGGTAGCGTTAACGTTAGCAGAATAGACAACGAGAGTCTGGTTAATGTTGTTATTGATTGATTGATTGATTTCCCTAGGAACTACACACACCATACTTTTCCAAATGTATATGTTCTAACGGAGGTGTCCTGAGAAATGACCATACAGCAGGATTTGAGTGTAACATTTAATGTCACCTAATCGATTAGTGTTGTTTCAAATGGCACCTAAACAAATTCATAAAACACCACCAAATGCAACGCCTGGAGCATGAATGGAAACATAACATATATTGTACAAAAAAACGTGTTTTCAGTGGTAAATCAAATCTGTGACAATCCAGCAGGGTAATAATGAACTGGATGCAATAATGTGCACCTACTCTGAGACTCTCCACTCGTGTTATCTGCAGGGGTGCGTTGGTGATTTCAAAGCTGGTTGCACTGTGTTTTACCACGTGCACGTGCCAAATGTTCCCTCGCGTGCGCACAGACTAAAGACAGTGCCTAATTGCTTCTAGGAATGGAATGTAACACATTTCATTCACAAGTTTTGTGTGAATGTATCTGAGGACGTATTTGAACACACCTGACGACCTGAGCTATTGTTATGCAAAGTAGCCAGGTGGGTACTTAGCGAGTTGGCGCATCAGTCGAGTGCAGCGCATTCCTGTGTGCACGCACAGAGCCGGTTGCTCGGCATGCAACCCCGCCCCATGAGCA
The DNA here is from genome assembly GCF_963971535.1 of Notolepis coatsorum. Taxonomy (NCBI): domain Eukaryota; kingdom Metazoa; phylum Chordata; class Actinopteri; order Aulopiformes; family Paralepididae; genus Notolepis; species Notolepis coatsorum. The sequence goes on along the minus strand of NC_140169.1, from coordinate 72,975,695 downwards.
ATGCACCCCTGGTTCTCTGTGTTCTGAAAAGTCTGTATGGACAGGTTGTTAGGGTTTGACACCGACCCCAAACGCAACGACACAAGAGAGTAGGATTCAGAGTTGCCAAAAACAAGGGCTTGTTTATTAAGACTAAATAAACAGCACAGACTTGGAAGAGTTCAAACAAAGACTGGAATACAAGCAAGGATGAATGTTGCTGCTCTGCAGCTTCTCCCGGGATGGTAGTCAGGGGAAGCAGACGCTGACGTCAGAGCCGCTCTGCAGACTTCTCTCGGCAGAATCTCCGAGGTGGTTGCGGGACCGAGAGAGAGAGAGGGAGCGAGTTAACTCAGAGTGTAGGTGGAACAGAGCAGGTGAACAGGAGAGGTGACTTGTACCCGGAAACAGAGTTATCCAAGTGACTGAATCTTCGGTGTAAATACACACTGTGAGTAACGTTCAAAACACAATCCCAAGTGATAGATATCTTCGGTGCAAAATAAACACTGTGAGCGAAGTCCCAAAAATACAAATCCAATGTGATAATATCTTCGGTGTGTAAACACACAGTGGGAGATGTTAGGCCAAAATATTATCCCAATGAAACAATCCAAAAAAGGCTAAACGCTGGGTGAGTGACTGTCTGATAAAAAGCTGGAAATCTTCAGTGTTATATAAACACACGAAAAACGGAATTGGATCAAAGACAGTCATAAAAAACTCACCCAGGCGTTGTGCGTAAAGAGCGTTGGAACAGAATGGAGCGAGCGCGTCGCCTCGGGGAAAGGGTGTCCAAGAGGAATGCTTCTTGAATATCCTGGAGGCAAAGCACAGGGAAACAACAGCAGGCAGCAGGAACGGCGAATGCAACTGAAATATCAAAACGATCCAACAAAACTTGAATGGGGAAACGGGGTATAAATAATACGGGAATGATTAATTGACAAGCAGTGACAGCTGAGGGATGTGATTGATAAGCGTGTGGACGGGGGAGAACCAATCAACGACGTCTCTGGGAAGAAGCGAGTGAATAGGGGAATGAAATGATTAACAGAAAACAAATGGATACAGAGCGAGTAGGCTTAAAGGAACAGAGCGAGTAAGTGAGCAAAGGACAAAAACCTCACAGTACCCCCCCCTCCACGGGAGCCACCCGGCGACCAGGCCGACCCGGCTCGTCAGGATGGGCACGATGGAAGTCAGTGATCAAGCCGGGATCCACGATGTGCTGCCGGGAGACCCAGCTACGCTCCTCAGGGCCGTAACCCTCCCAGTCCACCAGGTATTGGAAACCCCGGCCCCGCCGACGAACGCCCATCAACCGGCGGACCTGCCACTGGGGGTGACCATCCACCAACACGGGAGGCGGAGGATCAGGAGCTGGAGGCATAAGGGGACTGAGGGAGACGGGCTTAACCCGGGAGACATGGAACACAGGGTGAATGTGCATGGACGCAGGAAGTTTCAGGCGTAGGGCCGCCGGACTGAGTACCTTCAGGACCTCGAAAGGTCCGACGAAACGGGGGTTGAGCTTCTTGGCCGAGGACCGAAGCGGGAGGTCCCTTGCGGAGAGCCACACCCTCTGCCCAGGGAGGTAAGTCGGCGCAGGAACCCGGCGCCGGTCGGCACCACGACAGGCGCGCTCAGATGTCCGGAGCAGCGCGGTCCTGGTGATCTCCCAAACTCGTCGGCAGCGGTTGGTAGCAGGGGGGTTGGTACCCCAGGGAAACCTCAAATGGTGAGAGGCCGGTGGCGGAACTGACCATTGAATTGATGGAGTATTCAACCCAGGGAAGGAAACGGCTCCAGGATGCCGGTCTCTCGGCTGCCACACACCGAAGAGCAGACTCCACGCTCTGGTTCATCCTCTCCGTCTGTCCGTTAGTCTGGGGATGATAACCAGAGGAAAGACTGACCGTCGCCCCCAATCCCTTGCAAAAGGCCCGCCATACCTGGGAGGTGAACTGGGGCCCCCGGTCAGAGACGATGTCCTGGGGAAACCCATGAAGGCGGAACACGTGGTGAGTCAGGAGGTCCGCCGTCTCGGCCGCCGAGGGAAGCTTGGAAAGGGCCACGAGGTGAACCCCCTTGCTGAATCGATCCACCACGGTCAGAAGGCAAGTGTTCCCCAGGGAGGAGGGAAGACCTGTGACGAAGTCTAGCGCCACATGTGACCAAGGACGGCTTGGAACGGGAAGTGGCTGTAAGAGCCCGGAGGGTGCCTGGTGTGAGGCCTTGCTGCGGGCACAGACCGCGCAGGCCAATACGAACTCCTTGACGTCGTTCCGCATGGTGGGCCACCAGAAACGACGAGCCAGGAAGGAGAACGTGCGATGGACGCCAGGGTGGCAGGCGAACCGGCTGGTATGGCCCCAAAGCAGTACCCGGGACCGGACAGAGTCGGGGACGAAGAGACGATGAATAGGAACGTTGCTTGGAGCACGCTGGAAGCGTAGGGCACGTCTAACCACTCCCTCGATGCCCAAGGTGATGGCTCCAAACACTCGGGCCTCCGGGAGGATGGGAGTAGGGTCCTCAGAGGGTGGAGCCCCCTTGGAGTGTAACCGGGACAGGGAGTCGGCCTTCGTGTTGCGGGAACCGGGGCGGAAGGTCAGCGAGAAGTCGAACCGACTGAGGAAACTGGCCCATCTCGCCTGCCGACCGTTGAGGCGCCTGGAAGCGCGGATGAACGTCAGGTTCTTGTGGTCCGTCCAGATGGTAAAAGGCTCCTCGGCCCCCTCTAGCCAATGACGCCACTCCTCCAACGCAGCCACGACCGCGAGCAGCTCCCGATTGCCGGTGTCGTAGTTCCTCTCGGCAGGGAGGAAACGACGCGAGTAGAAGGCGCAAGGATGTACCTTCTGGTCCGAAAGAGAACGTTGGGATAGGACAGCGCCCAGTCCAGTATCCGAGGCGTCCACCTCCACAATGAACTGTCTCTTGGGGTCAGGGTGGAGCAGGATAGGGGCGGAAGTGAACCTCTTCTTGAGGGAGCGGAACGCAGCACATGCCTCTGGGGACCAGTCGAACGGCAGAGAGGGGGAGGTCAGCTTGGTAAGTGGCTCCGCCACTTGACTGTAGTTCCGGATGAACCTTCGGTAGAAGTTGGCGAACCCGAGGAAACTCTGTAACTCCTTCCGAGTGGTGGGTTCAGGCCAATCCTCCACAGCTTGGATCTTGCGAGGATCCGCTCGGGTCAAGCCCTTCTCAACGATGAAGCCCAGGTAGTCGACGGAGTCGGAGTGGAAACGGCACTTCTCCGCCTTGACGAAGAGCCGATTGTGGAGGAGGCGCTCCAGCACACGGCGGACATGCTGGATGTGTTCCTCGAGGGTCCTGGAGAAGATGAAGATGTCGTCCAGGTACACCACCACGAACACCTCCAGCATGTCACGAAGGACGTCGTTCATGAGTGCCTGGAATACCGCCGGGGCGTTGGTGAGGCCGAACGGCATCACTAGGTACTCGTAGTGGCCCCTGGGGGTCTTGAAGGCGGTCTTCCATTCATCGCCCTCACGGATACGGACAAGATGGTAGGCACTCCGGAGGTCCAACTTGGTGAAGACGGAGGCCTGGGTCAGTGGCTCGAAGGTGGAGTTCATGAGAGGTAGAGGGTACTTGTTCTTGATGGTGATCTCGTTGAGCTGGCGATAGTCGATGCAGGGTCGCAGGTCCCCATCCTTCTTACCAACAAAGAAGAAACCAGCCGCCACCGGGGAGGAGGAAGGCCGAATGAGTCCTGCTTCCAATGACTCAGAGATGTAGAGATCCATCGCCTTCTTCTCCGGAACGGTCAGACTGTAGAGGCGGCTGCCGGGAAGGGGAGCCCCTTGGCGGAGGTCGATGGCGCAGTCATAGGGGCGGTGAGGTGGAAGGGCCTGAGCCCTGGATTTACTGAAAACCTCCAAGAGGTCGTGGTACTCGGGAGGTATGGACGAGAGGTCCGGAGGCGACTCACAAGCGGGCCTCCGGGGCGGGGGACAGGACGCCGCCTGCAGACACAGGGCGTGACAGGAGGAGCTCCAGCCCTTGATGGTACCGGAGGACCAGGCGAGGTGGGGCTCGTGCAGCGCGAGCCAGGGCCTACCCAGGACCACCGGGACAAGGGGGGATTGGGTGATGAGGAACTGGATTCTCTCGACGTGGTTCCCAGCGATGGTCAGCACGACTGGGCCGGTGCGTTGAGAGATGTCGGCCAGGCGGTGTTGGTCCAACGAAAAGATCTCCAAGGGCCTCACAAGGTCCTCAAGTGGAATGTTGGCTCGGGTAGCAAACTCGAAGTCGAGGAAATTCTCGTCTGCCCCAGAGTCGATGAGGGCCTCCACCGTGGCTCGTTGGTCCCCCCAGGCCAGGGTGACGCTCATCAGATGGTCAGGTGGTGCGCGGCTCTGGGAATGGGAAAAACGGCTCACCAGGATTTCCCGGGGTCTCGGCGAGCCTGATCTTTTGGCCGGGTGGGGCAGTCGGCGATTCGGTGTCCCTCCCTTCCGCAGTAGAGGCAGAGACCGGACCTGAGTCTTGCCTCACGCTCCGCCTGGCTCAGATGAGAGCGTCCCAGCTGCATGGGTTCCTCCTCGCGAACCGAACGGGAGGACCCGCTACCACCTGGGGATGTATAAATCAGGGATCTAGGTGAAAAGTCACGAGCGAAAACAGGAAGAGAAAAATCTGATCTTTATGAAATGTGTACTACATAACGCTTCAGGCTATTGATCTCGGGAGTGTTTTTTTTAAGACATATGAATTTCTGGGGAAATACTACTTCTGGACTACTAACTACTACAGAAAAACGTGAGTAACAAGTTTTTCTACAACTCAAGTTCAGACCTATGTTACTCTATTTCATTAGCACTAAAGGTGTGTTTTCCTTATTGTATCAGAAACTGCAGAATGTCATCTTTCAAAAGAGACCAGGCTCATGCATGTGGTATAAGGATAAAGTATAGTATTTTGGTTTGCAAAAAAAGTATGCAGTCCTCAAAAACAAAAACTAAAATGGCCAATTTTGGGGGCTCCTGTTAAGGACCCCTCCCACCTCCAATGGCTCCAAAGGTCTGATATGCAGATACATTTTTTATTACCACTCAATAATGGAAAGATTATTCAACACTGGCGGCCAGGATCCCGGGATTTGCAAGTAACAACTGTCTGGGGAAACTAGTTACCGTCAAGAGGAACTCGCCAGAGCAATGTTTTTGGAGTGAACAGCCCCCCCCCCACCCACACTCTCTATCCTTCCAATCCAATCCACGCATCTATAGTTCATTTGAAACTTTCCAAAACCGTGCATACTTTTCTTTCGCATCCCCCTGTTTTAACTCTCTCCTCCTACTTACTGTATTCCATTTCCTCATCTAATCAGGAAGTCTTTTGTACTCCCCCCCCAAGACAAAGTATTTAAGGATGCCTTTTAAGCTCTTATTCCCTTTTCCTAGTGAATCATATTCATGCCCTCGCCCCCATAAGGCAGAGTCCTGACACAGCCCAGGCCCGGCCCGCCTCAACAGACCAGTTATAGGGTGAACTCTGGCTTGTCTTTAGCTGTTCTGTCAGCCTGTGTTTGGTCCCCCCAGGGGCTCACGGTTCGTGGCTAAGACGCCAGAGGAGCCTGTCTGTAACGTGAAGATGGTGGTCAGGAGGACGGGGGGAGGACGGGGACGCCCAGCGGGGGCCTGCTGCTTCTCGTTGCGCCCCGGCGATAACGCGCTGCGACGCGCTAACGCAGTCCAGCTGCCCCTCCCCCGCCTGCGAGGGGGGAACAAATAAATAAAACAGCTTCTCTCTCTCTCTCTCTCTCTCTCTCTCTCTCTCTCTCTCTCTCTCTCTCTCTCTCTCTCTCTCTCTCTCTCTCTCTCTCTCTCTCTTTTTTCTACTATTCTTTCTCTTTCCTGTGTCGTTTCCAACCCCCCACCTCAATCGACCATACCTCACAGAAAGAGAGGTCCTCCTGGGATAGGACTCTCTCAGGCGGCCATGTCGGTAGTTTATTCTACGGTAAATTATTTACCTTACTGTCATAATATATGTATATATTAGTGGTGGGACTCGATAATTTTTTTTATCGAATTAATTCAAGACTTTATAGTTAATTAATCGAAATTTATCACATTTTAATCACATATCAATATTTGATGCGAAAAGCAACATTTTTCAATTCAAATAAATGTTGGTATACGAGTGAATCAATGAATATACGTTATACATACGTTTAAGCAGCAAAATCCCGTATTAGCTACTACACAGACCAACAGATCAATGCTATTTTTAACAAAGTGCAGCAATTCTAGGAATAATATATATATATATATATATATTATTATATATATTAGGGCTGTGAAAATTAATGCTTTAACTTTGGAGATTAATTTAAATTATTTAAAGCATTAAAATAAATGTATCTAGATTAATCTATGGAGTGAAAAATCTTCAATGTTGGCGCCGTGGATATAAGAAAGAGGAGTGAAAAATCTTCGAAAGAGGTCTAGCTGAGTCAATGTTGATGGTTTTGTTGAACATTTGTATTTCGCAGGAGAGAAACTGTATTCAAAGAAAGCTATTAAAATAGTATTTGAATCTAAATATACTTTCTTTGCGTTAATTTTACATTAATTCCATGATTTTACTCAAGTAAATATCTGTTACAAGTTTCGGTCTTGAGTAGAAAAATGCTATTTTTGATCTAGATCAATCTAGATTAATTACAGAAAATTGTGAGATTAATTAGTTAATTTGTTTTAATCTAATTGACAGAACTAATATATATATATATATATAGTGGGGTGGGACGGGGGGACGGGGACGGGGGAGTACGTTATAATCCAGAGAGGAAGGCCGCATCACCTCAGGAAGTGGGCTGGTGGTTTCGACGGACAGCAGGAGGAGGATAGTGTTTCTTTGTTCCTCCTCCTCTTTTTCTCTTGTGCCTCCGTCTCCGTATCTGAAGCCACCAGAGCAACGCTGTGGAGTAAACGACTGCAACCTCCATTCATTCCCTTAATTGTCCAATAAAGTCTGGCCTTTTACCTCAACGCGCCCACCCATCCAGATCACGGGCATACGGGCAACACACACACACACACACACACACACACACACACACACACACACACACACACACACACACACACACACACACACGCACGCACACACACACACACACACACACCCTCACGCACACCCTTTGTAGCAGCACACATTCTCTATCTCTCTCTCTCTGTTTCTAACACACACAATCTGGCAGAGAGGCTCCCCCTCGCCCTGTGCCCGTGAGGTGTAAACGCTAGGTAATGGTGTGTGTCAGACCTCTGCAACAGCCCAATTAGGCACGTGGAGTGAGTTAATCTGATCTAACGTCTCTCTTCCACTATAAAGAATACCTCCAGCCATACCCCCCCTCCCCCACCCCTCCCACACACACACACACACACACACACACATACACGCCTACACACACACACACAACACACCCGAGTGTCACACTGTTTGAGTGAGGAGGGTGGGGGTGAGGGTTAGTATAACGGCGTTATGTATCCACCTTGACCACTTTCCCTAGCTAAAAGTGCTTCCATACGTGCCCATCTGAAAGGGGTGTGAAAGGGTTAAATGTGTTGTGTGTGTGAGCGTGAGCAGCGGTCACCATGGCGATGACATGCAGCTTGTTCCATTCAGCAGGGGTATTATCGTTTTGTATTTTTCATTCATTTCTATTTCATTTTATTTTAGTTTAAAATGTTTGTTTTCGGTTCAGTTAAGTTCAAGTTATTGTCCATATTTTAGTAATCATGTTGCTAAAAGATTTGCACTACCTCTGTGTGCATGAGCGAGAGGGAGATGAGTGAGAGAGAATCTTGACCTCTTCTTTGACAGATATCTTTGAGGGTCGTCTATTATGAGTATTTCTGTACCGTAGGTGCTATTTTCCTTCCACTATTGTATATCATTGATGGATTGTGTTTAAACCCAGTGGAGTTTAAGCCATTTCTTCCTAAGTGCACTGCTCTTCCAAGCTGTATTAGAGAGCTTCTGGGAGGGCTAGGGTCACTCACACCGTGGCTCTTTGGAAAGCTACAAAAGGAAGGTTTCTATTTCTAACAGACAAAGAAGTATATATATAGCATGCTTCACCGCGGAGAAGTTCAAAACATCAGTTTGCCCCCACTATACTACTATACTATACTATACTATATTATTATACTTTACTATACTATACTGTATACTATACTATACTATATATTATACTTTACTATATACTATACTATATATTATACTATACTATACTATACTCTGTTTATTTTCTTGTCTTTTGTCCTTTTGCCATCATACCACCAGTACCCATAAGAGTAGATGTAGGAATAAGCTGTGTGCCCAGGTTTTGTGTTTTCTTCACATTTCTTTTTCATGTGGTTTTTAAGGGGCAGTACTTGTCATGTGACCAAGTCAAACGATCATGTGATGAGCTTTTTGATTGGACACCTGTCCTCTATTGATTTTGGAGTTGAAACTCGTTGGCGGTCCGTGCCTGAAATAAAGGATTTTTAATCTAGTCTGTCAGACTGCCAAAAGTCCACCGTCGACTCCCTTTAAAAGTAAGCAGAGCAGTCACTGTAGTTAATCCAGTCTCAGTTTAGTTTAGTCTAGGTTTTGTTTTTATTTCAGTTAACAAAAATGTTTCACATCTAGTTCTAGTTTCCGTGTTCAATATAGTCGACTGTAATAACCTTGATCTTCAGAGATCAAACGTTTTTAAATACTCGTTCCAGAGACGGTCTTTCTCAAGCGTACTGTATGTCCTTTGTCTTGTAGCCTGCTTCCCACACATGTGGACACACACACACATTCGTACATACTTACATACATACATACATACACATATACATACACACGCACACGCCTTTATGTGGTGGCGATGTAGGGACTAAAATTCAAACAGCAGGCCAATTCCCAGGCCAGCCTTTGAGGTTAAGTGCTTTCAGACGGCTGAAATTGCTTCGTCACATCAAATTATATATATGTAAATATATATTTATGAGGGGCGCAGGCTTTGGACACATTGGCACAGTGACACATTTCTGAATATTATTTAAAAACTAAAAAAACAACTAAACTAAAATAAAGAAGATGTAATTATGTCTCCGAGGGAGGGTTCATATAATAGTGAAAGAAGGATATGACAAAAATACACACGCCTGGTATGATATATGGGCTTCTAGAGAGAGAGAGAGAGAGAGAGAGAGAGAGAGAGAGAGAGAGAGAGAGAGAGAGAGAGAGAGAGAGAGAGAGAGAGAGAGAGAGAGAGAGAGGGAGAGAGAGGGATATAGATAGAGAGAGAGGGAGAGAGAGAGAGAAATAGAGAGAGAGAAATAGAGAGAGATAGATAGAGTGGAGTGAGAGAGAGAGAGTGAGAGAGGAGTGTGAGAAAGTGAGGTGGATTGAGAGAGGAATGTGTGAGAGAGGAGTGTGAGAGAGAGAGAAGTGTGAGAGAGGAGTGAGAGAGAGGTGCTTGAGAGGGGAGATGAGTGAGAGAGAGGTGTGTGAGAGAGGGAGATGAGTGAGAGAGAGGTGTGTGAGAGGAGTGTGAGGGAGAGAGAGAAGGATAGTGTGAGAGAGGACGTGTGAGAGAGAAAAGAGGTGTGTACGTGAGAGAGAGATGAGTGAGAGAGGAGTGAAAGAGAAATAACGACAAAGAAAGAGGAGAGAGAGAGAGAGAGAGAGAGAGAGAGAGAGAGAGAGAGAGAGAGAGGAGAGAGAGAGAGAGTGAGCGAGGAGAGAGAGAGAGAGAGACATCACACTCCTATGCAGAGCCTCCCCGCCATGCCTGTACGTGTCCCAAGTGCCTTATTTACTGACCTAAATTAGGTTGAGAGAAATGTGACAATAATAACATGTTACACAGCATCATAAAACAGCCAAATATTATGCTTGTCTGGACGTGCGAGGGGCCTGCAGTGATAATTATGTATCATAAAAGCAAACAGACTATATTGTTGGTGGAAGGAAGCGCTGTCTTTATGACCGCCTTCGTCCCTGTCTCCATGGACACGGGGCTAAACAAGACAACGCAGACGCCGTGAATGATCTGTTTCCAACTCTTTTTCCATTCCTATTCCTGAAGTGGACTCGGGAAGACAGGAGGGACTAGTGGAGAGCATACCCACTCCATTTAGCTCTAACCCCCGTTTAGGGAAAGTGAACACGGAGTGTGAAGGGGGGCATCAGTCGGGTCGCTTTCTTCCAGGGCGGAGAGAGGTGTTCCACAGAGCGAAACGTCATCCAACTCTCTGCGTAGGAGTGTGGACGGACAGATGAGGAGAGAAAGAGATGTAGAAAGAAAGAGAGATTAGAGAGATGAGGAGGGAGAAGGAGAGAAGGAGAGATGAGGAAAGGACAGAAAGAAAAGAAAGAAAGAAAGAAAGAAAGAAAGAAAGAAAGGAAAGAAAGAAAGAAAGAAAGAAAGAAAGAAGAAGAAAGAGAAGAAAGAAAAGAAAGAAAGAAAGAAAAGAAAGAAAGAAAGAAAGAAAGAAAGAAAGGAAGAGATGAGGAGAGAGTGAATGATGGCGAGTCAGGAGAAAAAAGAGAGAGAGAGAGAGAGAGAGAGAGAGAGAGAGAGAGAGAGAGAGAGAGAGAGAGAGAGAGAGAGAGAGAGAGAGAGTTTCTCCTCTCAGCAGTTGAACTGTAGGTTTGGCTCTTTCCCCACCACGGGCTTCTTGAAGTACTGTGATGATTGGTCCGCTGCTCTCCCACTCGCTCTGTCCCTTGAGTTTTCTGTTAATCATTTCATTCCCCTATTCACACGCTTCTTCCCAGTGACGTCGTCAGAGACGTCGTTGATTGGTTCTCTCCCGTCCACACGCTTTTCAATCACATTCCCCAGCTGTCACTGCTTGTCAATCAATCAATCCCGTATTATTTATACCCCGTTTCCCCACTCTAGTTTTGTTGGATCGTTTTGATATTTCTCTGTTTGCATTCTCCTTTCCTGCTGCTGCTGCTGTTTGCTCTCTGTGCTTTACCTCCAAGATATTCCAAGAAGCCTTCCTCTTGGACACCTTTTCCCCTTGGCGACGCGCTCGCTCCGCTGCTGTTCCAGCACTGATTACGCACTTCGTCTGGGTGAGTTTTTTACTGACTGTCTTGATCAAATTCCGTTTTCGTGTGTTTCTATAACACTGAAGATTACCACCTTTTTTATCAGACAGTCACTCACCCAGCGATCGCCTTTTTGTTGTTCTCACTGGGATAATATTTTTGGGACTTTACATCTCCCACTGTGTGTTGTTCACACCGAAGATATTATTCACATTGGAGTGTTTTTTGGACTTCACTCTCAGTGTCTATTTTTGCACCGAAGAGATTCACTTGGGATTGTGTTTTGGAACTTTGCTCACTGTGTGTATTTGCACGAAGATTAGTTCACTTGGATAACTTTTGTATTTGGGTACAAGTCACCTCTCCTGTTCTCCTGCTCGTTCCACCTGCACCCTTGTTGACTCGCTCCCTCTCTCTCTCTCTCGGTCCCGCAACACTTCGGAGATTCTGCCGAGAGAGGTCTGCAGAGCGGCTCAGACGTCAGCATCTGCTACCCCCTACTACCACCACGGGAGAGGCTGCAGAGCAGCAGAACATTTTCCCCCTTGCTTGTGTACCTGTCTTGTTTGACTTGCCTATTCTGTGCTCATTAATTAGTCTCAATAAACAAGCCCTTGTTTTTTGGCAACTCTGAATTCCTACTCTCTTGTGTCGTGCGTTTGGGGTCGGTGTCAAACCATAACATTACGATCCAACCAATGACGACCCCAGCCGACACAGAGAGAGTCGTCACCTTGGGGCATCGAGGGGGTGGTTAGGCGTGCCCTACGCTTCCATCGCGCTCCAGGCAATGTACCTGTTAATCGTCTCTTTGTCCCCAACTCAGTCCGGTCCCGGGTCCTCCAGTGGGGCCATACCAGCTGGTTCGCCTGCCACCCGGGCGTTCATCGCACGTTCTCCTTCCTGGCTCGTCGATTCTGGTGGCCCACCATGAGGAACGACGTCAAGGGGTTCGTACTGGCCTGCGCTGTCTGCGCCCGCAAGAGAGTCAGCACAGCAGCGGCAGTCCAGTTAGAGTCAGCCAAGGAACACGCCCTACAGCTGGATGCGGCTGCAGCTGCTGTACAGGGACTCCGAGAGCAGGTCCTGCTTATTCAAGGGTCCCTGGCCGCTCTGGCAGGACAACAGTCTGGGATTCTCGCTCAGCTTCACTCGCTGAGCGACACCGTTAATGCTTTACCTCCCTCACATCCTTCAGGAGCATTCCCCGCAGCCCCAGCAGATCCCGCACCTCGGGAACCCCGTCTCTCCGTCCCACGGCTGTTCGACGGCAATCCCGAGGAGTGTGCCACATTCATCATGCAATGTGAGTTGGTTTTCCGTCATCAACCAAGCCGTTTTACTTCTAGAGGGTCCCAAGTGGCCTATATGACGAACTTGCTTTCAGGCCATGCTGCCCAGTGGGTCACTTCCTCCTGGGCAATGGAGGCAGATTTTGTTTTCTCCTATCCAGACTTCGTGGCGGAGCTCCGCAGGGTGTTCCACCATCCAGCCCGTGGTCTGGACCCTGGAGCCCGGTTGGGTACCTTCCGACAGGGGAGCGGCGGGGTAACAGACTACGTCCTGGAGTTTCGACTGGCGGCGGTGGAGAGTGGTTGGAACGACCCAGCACTTCGCCTAACCTTCATGAGTGGGCTCAGTGACGCAGTCAGGGACCAGCTCGCGACCCGGGAGGAACCTGATTCCCTCGAGGACCTGTTCAGCCTCGCCATCCGCATCGACGGACGCCTCCAGGAGAGAAGACGTGAGAGAACCCGTCGGGGACCCCCAGACGCACCCCCCGAGGACCACGACCTCGAGGAGGATTTCAGTACCCCAGACGTACCCCCCGAGGACCACAACCTCGAGGAGGTTTTCTGTACCCCAGACGTACCCCCCGAGGACCACGACCTCGAGGAGGTTTTCTGTACCCCAGACGTACCCCCCGAGTACCACGACCCCGAGGGGGTTTTCAGGGAGTCCAGGGCTCAGGTCTTTCCGCCTCGCCGGCCTTACGACTGTGCCATCGACCTCCGCTCAGGGGCCCCCTTTCCCGGCGGCCGCCTCTACAGTGCTGTCCGCCCTGCCCCCTCCGTGACTGGTGGGTTTGTTCCCTCCCGAGCCATGACCGAGGAGGAACCCATGCAGCTGGGACGCAACCGCCTTAGCCCGGCCGAACGGGAGGCCAGGCTCTTCTCCGGCCGTTGCCTCTACTGTGGCTGGGGTGGACACCGTGTCTCCCATTGCCGTGCCCGGCCAAGAGGACCAGGCTCGCCAAGACCCCGGGAGATCCTGGTGAGCCGTCTTTCCTGTTCCCCCACCCGTGCACCACCCAACCGTCTGGCGGACGTCACCCTAGCCTGGGCGGACCAGCGGGCGACGGTGGGTGCACTCATGGACTCTGGTGCTGAGGGGAGTTTCATGGACGTTGGGTTTGCCACCCGGGCCAACATTCCACTTGAGGACCTCGAGAGGCCCTTGGAGGTCTTCGCAATGGATCATCGCCGCCTGGCTGACGTCACTCAACGCACCTGTCCAGTCCTTCTCACCGTTGCTGGTGACCACGTTGAGAGGCTCCAGTTTTTCGTCACCAGCTCTCCTCTTGTCCCTGTGGTCCTGGGCAGGCCCTGGCTCGCGCTGCACGAGCCCCACATCGCCTGGTCCTCCGGTGCCATCAAGGGGTGGAGCTCCTCCTGTCGTGCCCGGTGTCTTCAGGTGCCGTCCAGCCCCCTCACCGGGTCCCAGTCCCCGTCTCCGGCCTCCCTCGCCGGTCCTCTGTCCCCGTGCCCGGCCTCCGCTGTCGGGCCCCAGTCCCCGTCTCCGGCCCTCCTCGCCGGTTCTCTGTCCCTGTGCCCGGCCTCCACTGTCGGGTCCCTATCCCCGTCTCCGGCCTCCCTCGCCGGTCCTCTGTCCACGTCTCCGGTCCCCCTCTCCGGGCCTCTGTCTTTGTCCCCCTCTCCAGTGCCCCTGATCGCCGGCTTCCTTGGGTCCCGTCCGGGCAGGCCGGGGCCGTGTGGGTCGCCGGGTGGCTCCCGTGGAGGGGGGGGGTACTGTAAGGTTTGGCTCTTTCCCCACCACGGGCTTCTTGAAGTACTGTGATGATTGGTCCGCTGCTCTCCCACTCGCTCTGTCCCTTTGAGTTTTCTGTTAATCATTTCATTCCCCTATTCACACGCTTCTTCCCAGTGACGTCGTCAGAGACGTCGTTGATTGGTTCTCTCCCGTCCACACGCTTTTCAATCACATTCCCCAGCTGTCACTGCTTGTCAATCAATCAATCCCGTATTATTTATACCCCGTTTCCCCACTCTAGTTTTGTTGGATCGTTTTGATATTTCTCTGTTTGCATTCTCCGTTCCTGCTGCTGCTGCTGTTTGCTCTCTGTGCTTTACCTCCAGGATATTCCAAGAAGCCTTCCTCTTGGACACCTTTTCCCCTTGGCGACGCGCTCGCTCCGCTGCTGTTCCAGCACTGATTACGCACTTCGTCTGGGTGAGTTTTTTACTGACTGTCTTGATCAAATTCCGTTTTCGTGTGTTTCTATAACACTGAAGATTACCACCTTTTTTATCAGACAGTCACTCACCCAGCGATCGCCTTTTTGTTGTTCTCACTGGGATAATATTTTTGGGACTTTACATCTCCCACTGTGTGTTGTTCACACCGAAGATATTATTCACATTGGATTGTTTTTTGGACTTCACTCTCAGTGTCTATTTTTGCACCGAAGAGATTCACTTGGGATTGTGTTTTGGAACTTGCTCACTGTGTGTATTTGCACGAAGATTAGTTCACTTGGATAACTTTTGTATTTGGGTACAAGTCACC
>NC_140169.1:72945821-72955821 GCF_963971535.1 Notolepis coatsorum | reverse complement strand
AGAGCTTCTGGTGGCTGCAGACCAGTTTCTCGTCACTGGCATAGTAGGAGCGTGCTCTGACTTCCTAGAAGGCCAGCTGTCTCTGGAAAACTGTGTCGGCATCTGGAGGTTCGTGGACATCTACCGCTGCCCTGACCTGATGCGCAAGGCCCATCTCTTCATCGTGTGCCACTTTGAGGAGATGTTGCACGTCTCACAGGAGTTTGTGGAGCTGTCCCCGCAGCAACTGGTGGACATCATCGAGAGGGATGACCTGAACGTGAAGAGCGAGGAGACGGTGTTCAAGGTCGTCCTCCGTTGGATCGACCACTCCCGTGAGGAGCGTAAAACACACATCCCTTTGCTGCTGCCCAAGGTAACTAATTGTATTACGGATACACAAACATGGTTGCTAGTGCCTGAGCCACATTTATTTTTAATTTTATTTTTATTATTAAACTTTTTCTTGTTTGTCTGTCTCTTGTCAAGGTCATTATGATTCATGTTACTGTTATTATTGTTGTCGTCGCTGTTGTCATTGTTATTATTATTATTATTGTACTGTTATGTTCTGTTTTATGTATGAAAAAAAAAGAAAAAGAAAACATTTCTCTAGTTCCAAACATTTGGGTCCAAACTGTTCCCTAGCAACAGAAACCGTCTACAACCGATGTCTAAGTTGTACCCGCTGTCTGCTTGTCTCTTCCCAGGTTCGCATGGGCTTGATGAGGCCTGACTACTTCAGGAGCAACGTCCAGAACAACCCTGTGGTGAGGGACAGCCACGACTGCAGGCCCCTCATCCTCAGCGTCCTGAACCCCCCTGGCTCCGACAGGCTCCCAAACCCCCTGACCCGCCCACGCCTGCCCCAGGAGGTCCTATTGGCCATCGGAGGCTGGGGTGGCATGGAGGCTTACAATATCCGAGCCGGTGGATGGATGGACGTGAGCGTTGAGGGGGAGAGTCCCCCGGCCTACTTCCACGGCACCGCTTATCTCCACGGTCTGGTCTACTGCGTCGGCGGCCGGGACGACTACTATGAGCATCTCAGCAGTGTGAGCAGGTTCAACCCAGTCACTCGCAGCTGGCTGCAGGCCGCTCCCATGCACTCACGCCGCTGTTACGTCAGCGTGGTCGTGTTGGACGGCTGTATCTACGCCATGGGAGGGTCCGACAGACACGTGGATCTGAACACCGCCGAGCGCTATGAGCCTGAAACCGACCAGTGGACACTGATCTCACCCATGCTGGAGCACAGAAGCGACGCCGGGGCAGCAGCCCTCCAGGGCAAGGTGGGTGGAACTGAGGAACACAGGGTGCTAGATGAACACAAGGAACGTTAGATCAGAAATCATAAATGTCTTTATTGCCAAGTCAGCTGCACATACAAAAGATGTGTCTGGGTCCTTTGGTGCATCAACATTAACAGACAATTAAAGTAGAATGAAATCAAATGGAATATATAAACTAAATTGGAATATTCTTTCTTATTACAGGTTTACATCTGTGGTGGGTGGAACGAGGCGGAGAATCTGCTCACAGCTGAGTGCTACAGCCCAGACACCGACCAGTGGACTCTGATCGCCCCCATGAGCAGCAGGCGTAGAGGACTGGGAGTCGCTGCGTACGGAGGACAAGTCTATGCGGTAGGTGCACACGGACACAAATGCTTTATACTAGATATTTCTATAGATATGTATCATTTGACTTGCAATGCTGCTGTGATGCCCTCATTTCCCTAAGTTGATTAATACAGTGTCTGCCTGCCTCCCTGCCTGCACCACAAACTAAAACATTCCTCTCATGTGTCCTGTCCTCAGGTGGGAGGGGATGACGATGAAAACGACCTGTGTAGCGCGGAGGCCTACAGCCCCTTGACTGACTCCTGGTGCGCCCTGCCCGCCATGCTCACCCCCCGCAGCTACTTTGGCATTGCGGTGCTGGACGACCTGCTCTTCGTGGTCGGAGGCTCCAATAACTTCCTCTCCTTCTCCAGCGTGGAGCGCTACGACCAGAGCAGCGACAGGTGGACTGTAGCAGAGGACATGAAGATCCCGCGCTGTGGCCTAAGCTGCTGCATAATGCATGGCCTGCCTAATATGAGCCAGTACGCCGCTCCCCGTGGCACCTTGCAGGAGGAGGAGGAGGAGGAGGAGGAGGAGGAGGAGGAGGAGGAGGAGGAGCTGGAGGAGGAGGAGGAAGAGGAAGAGGAAGAGCAGGAGGAGGAGCAGGAGGAGGAGGAGGAGGGGGAGGAGGAAGAGGGGGAGGACATGAAGATCCAGCGCTGTGGCCTAAGCTGCTGCATAATGCATGGCCTGCCTAATAAGAGCCAGTACGCTGCTCCCCGTGGAGGAGGAGGAAGAGGAGGAGGTTCTGTTTTTAGTTTGTGTAATGTAATATCTGTTTTTAGTTTGTGTAATGTAATGTAATATCTGTTTTTAGTTTGTGTAATGTAATGTAATATCTGTTTTTAGTTTGTGTAATGTAATGTAATATCTGTTTTTAGTTTGTGTAATGTAATGTAATATCTGTTTTTAGTTTGTGTAATGTAATGTAATATCTGTTTTTAGTTTGTGTAATGTAATGTAATATCTGTTTTTAGTTTGTGTAATGTAATGTAATATCTGTTGTTAGTTTGTGTAATGCACATAATATGGGAACTTTTATCCATATGGTTGAGCCTGTTAGGAATTGCACCCCCAACCCAAGCAGATTGCAGATCACTCTCTCTATATGGAGGTAAAAAAGAAAATATGGTAAAAATAATTGGCATAAAAAGGGCACTTTTTTATGAGGCACAAAAGGGCAGGTGCTTGTGCACCCGTTGGGCTCTATGTGTGCACGTGCCTGCTCGCTGTGCCCTTGAGCAAGACACCGCAGCTTTAACCGCTCCAGTGTTAGCTGCTCAGGGGCCAGTAGTAGAGTGCCTGACCATAGTGTCTATTATTATTACCTGTATCACTGGACATATATATGCATATTAAATCAAATCAAATTGATTTGTAAAGCCCGAAATCACAAGTTAATGTCCCCATGGGCCGGACAAGTCTTCAAGAAACATCCCAATAAATCAAGAACAAAAATTTTAATTTGAAGATAAGGATCTATAGAACAATTTGGGCTTGAGTGTCAAGAAACCAGTTGAATTTAATAAAAATGTATCCAAAATGGCCACAATCGAAATCATGAATTCTATAAAAACGTCTTAATGTTCACACATTTGCTGTGTAATATAATTTTGTATTGCTATTTTAAGTTTAATACTGTGTGAGGAATCAACTGGAGTTCAAATATTGATCTTTTGAATATTCTGGTATGGCAAAAATCAAAGATGGCTGCAATTTCTGTATTTATTTCGAATTACGCTTCATAACTTTTATTCTATTGAACCTAGAATGGTGATGTTGGTGCCTGTAGCTAGGCTTTCATGAATGAGTCATTGAATAATAAAATAAACATGATTGGAGCATATCTTATATGATATTTCACACAATGAGACAATAAATATGTGGAGAACTAGAGTTAGATATGAGAACTGTAAACAACAGTTTATTGTGAAGAACAAACGATGATTGTGAAGAACGTCCTCATCACAAGAAAGGATCTGCATCTCAGCACCAATGTCAACGCCATGCCAAAGACCTGATGGAGGTGTTGCTGAGCAATGGGAATCCCTTTGAGGAGGGCAGTAAAGACCTAGTTACATTAGACAATAAGGTGTGTGAGTCTGCGGCTGCTGCCCTATCTGTCCATCAACTCGAGTCTACGGGACAAGAGCAGTACAACAATTTCAGGAAGAGTGCTTGAATCAAATGACAGCACCGATCAAGCGAAATAACTTACTGTTGTTCCATGAGAAGAAAACACAGAAGAAGACAGCAAATAAGCTGAGAATGCAGCACTTCAAACATCATGGGAAAGCTTTTATTGCGCTAGACACAATACATGTCAAGTAGAGATATTTCTGTTGACGAGGAGTTAGTTGCGCCAGGTATAACAAGACATTTTCTCATTCCTGTCAAATAAGTTGTTAACAGATGGACAGTTCCCAGATGACAAGGATGTCTACATCACTGCAGGTGATCAAGTCCACCATGTTGGAAACAGTCCACGAATGGATCAATGCAATCATGAGGAAGCTGACACTTGTGTCCTATAATACATCTCCTCCACGCCCTCCAAACATCATCACTTGGGAGGGTGCATACTGGAGATACAGCTGTTTGTCGTAATCCTTTTGACTAATTTCCATCACATCAAGCCACTAACAGATACACACCCACTCAGGGACGTGCACAGGACTTTAGAGGGGCAGGTGCTCAAAGGCTGAAAAGGGCACTATACCTGTGTCTGTTTTAACCGAGCGCACGTAGCACACAAGCCCAATTTTTAAGGGCCCTTTTCGGGCGGGGGGCCCCCTTTATATGCTTTTTGGGGGGTTTTGGTGATCAAATATTGAATATTGAACTATAATAATCAGTGCAGGAGCTCACTTATCCTTGAAAGACACTTTTATTACTGACTTAAAAGGCCCATACATCTCCATAAATGTTCAGGGGGGAGGGAATAAGTGCTTACCCTACAGACCCGAAGAAGTGCTGTATATTCTGTATTGTTTAATATAAATGCATTTTTTATTCCAATCCCGATTTGTATTTGAGATTCCCAAATCCCATCGGACTTGACTTCTTCGTGTCCCTCAGTGAGTATAATACCAGCATTCAACTGTATGCGCCACAGCGGTTTCTATCATCATCATCACCACCCACGCTATGCATAAAATATATAGGTCCACGGAGAGGCACGCTGAGGAGGCCGTGCAAACTGCAATGGAATATGGGGCATCTCTCTCTTTACCTAATATTTTGATTCTATCCTGACATTTTCAGTTGGAAGGGCAGTCTATATGCGTAACGAATTATTATTATTCTTATTTTCAAAAAGGGCACTTTTTTTACGAGGCTCAAAAAGGCAGGTGCTCAAGCACCCCTTGGGCTCTATGTGTGCACGTGCCTGGATGGGTGAAAATCGGAAAAAAGGAGGGGGGAAAAAGATAATAAAAAAAATAAAAGAAATAAAAAAAAAGTGGTACGTGGTCCAGCTTTGCTGCTCTGATTACGTCCTCTTGAATTGACAGGCTTCAAATGTGAAAGTATATCATCTTTAGACATTTTTGCCATGTTTTCTATGCAAAATCTTTTTCTTCAAAGTAACTAGTAACTGATGGGTTCAGATACATTTAGTTTCAGGGGGGGTGGGCGTGGGGGAGGACATGTCTTTTGTGGTGTCTTTTGTGGTGTCTGTAAAAGTATAAGTAGATTTTTTATGTTCTGTATTTTTTATTTGTATTATTGCTGCCCGGAATTCACATTTGGGAGAGAACTTTGGGGGAGAGAGAGAGATCATTACCACTGTTGTTGTTGTTGTTGTTGTTGTTGTTGTTGTTGTTGTTGTTGTTATTGTTGTTGTTGTTGTTGTTGTTGTTGTTGTTGTTGTTGTTGTTGTTGTTGTTGTTGTTGTTGTTGTTGTTGTTGTTGTTGTTGTTGTTGTTGTTGTTGCTGCTGTTGTTGTTGTTGTTGTTGTTGTTATTGTTGTTGTTGTTGTTGTTGTTGTTCTGTGTTGTTTTCACGTGTCGATGGAAATATGAGAAGAAGAGGAATTCTTCCACAAACAGCAGCCGTGTCTCTATCACAGTCGTTGACGGTATTGTGAGATTATACGACACGGCGAATTTCAAGTCACTAATTGAGTCATTCGCTCAGTGGCGGCTGGCCACCGGGGGCGCTAGGGCGCCGACCCACCTGTTAAATGAGAGAAGAAGAAAAAAATACTTTTAGTTTTTTGTTTTATAGCCCTATAAATAATATAAACATGTTTAAAATGAATAATATTTACTCATTTTAAGTATGTTTGTGTTTCCAATGCACAATATAACGTTAATATATCAAATAAAAAATACTCGTTTTCCTGAACAGGAAGTGACTCACTCCTGCCGCATTTCTCCTGCCGCATTTCTCCTAGCCGTATTTCTCGGCCCGGGCTAGACGCAATAGCGCTCTGAGTGCGCGTCACTGTTTGATCGCTGTATCCGTCGCAGCCAATCAGTGCGTAGCGCGCTGTGCGTTGAAATATGATGTATTATGTTGGAAACCGGGCGCGATTTGAAGCGGTCTAGGCAAGCATCCATAGCAGCGTCAAGAATTTCCGTAGCCGCATTTCGCTGAGACGCTCTCTGATTGGCCGACGCCATTTTTTTTTTCCGTAGCCGCATTTCGCGGAGACGCTCTCTGATTGGCCGACGCCACTTTCTATGTTCCAATTTTAGGTTTTCTAGCTTGGTAGAGATAGTTGTGTTGTTGTGAGATGCAGCTATTTGTCTTAGAGCGTGACTGCAAGTTCTTTCGACGGTTAAGCTTAGGCACTCTTTCAAAGTTGGTTAAGGTTAGAGTTTGTCTTAGAGCATGGCGATAGAACGCCAGGTAGTTTGCAGTCTGTTCGACGTGGAAATGGACAAAGAAATCAAGTACTTGTTGTGTGGTGCTAACAGCTAACACTTGGCTAACAAGCTATATGGCGGATTCAGTCTGGACAGTGGACAGTGGTCTGGATATACATCATCAACAGCGGATTATACACTTTATCAAGCCCTCCGGCTAGACCATGTTTCAATTAAACAAAGTGAGTTTATGCTGTTGTGTTGTGATGCAGCTATTTGTTGTTGCTCACACAGTACTTGTTGGCTAACAACAAGCTATATATGGATGCAGTGTGGAGGGACATGCATGGACAATGGACATCAACACAGTCTGGACAATGGAGTGGATATACTTTATCAAGCCCTTCTGCCTGCTGTCAACTTAACAAGGTAGATTTGCGATATCGCTCTCTCTCTCTCTCTCTCTCTCTCTCTCTCTCTCTCTCTCTATCTCTCTCTCTCTCTCTCTCTCTCTCTCTCTCTCTCTCTCTCTCTCTCTCTCTCTCTCTCTCTCTCTATCTCTCTCTCTCTCTCTCTCTCTCTCTCTCTCTCTCTCTCTCTCTCTCGCTCGCTCTCTCTCTCTCTCTCGCTATCTCTCTCTCTCTCTCTCTCTCTCTCTCTCGCTCTCTCTCTCTCTCCCTCTCTCTCTCTCTCTCTCCCTCTCTCTCTCCCTCTCTCTCTCTCTCTCGCTCTATCTCTCTCTCTCTCTCTCTCTCTCGCTCTCTCTCTCTCTCCCTCTCTCTCCTCTCTCTCTCTCGCTCTCTCTCGCTCTCTCTCTCTCTCTCACAATCCTGTGTCTCCGAGAAATGCGGCTATGAAATGCTGAGATGATAATAGCACTTCAAACGCGCTGCTGTGTTGTGAACTATAACATTAATTTGGTGAGTTGTTTAAAATGACAACATATACATGTGTTAATTATTTATTGGATTGATCGGAGAGACAGAGAGAGAGATTGCTCCAGAGCATTTATTAACGTTACGTTACATTTTCAACTCGACCTAACGTCGAGTTGCGACCCACCAATGGAAGATAGTACCAGCCGCCACTGCATTCGCTTTGTTAAAAGGAGAAGGGATTAACTCTTGGCGGGGCACCTATTTGTGCAGTAAATGAGTTGATTTGTATGCGAGTAAAATGTCTCCCCTCTAATTGACGAGACGCGAAGAGGATCTGATGGGGAGATACGGCGACAGGTGTTGTTGCCCTTTGGGATTTAAATCAAATTTCTCTCCGAGTCCATTAGCATTTCCACGCACATTCTCCTACCGTACATGTAAAATGTATTTGCTAATTGAAGTTATTGTGACTGTTGCTGCTGATTATATAACGTGTGCACCATTAGGGGGTTGCCTATGCGACAGTTAACAGGCCATCTACAATACAAAATAACTATTATTATTATACTCTACAAAATAACTATCATTAGTATGATCTACAATACAAAACAACTACGTTATTATGATCTACAATACAAAACAACTATCATTATATCATCTACAATTAATATTATGATCTACAATACAAAATAACTATCATTATTATCATCTACTGTACAATATTTTCCCAACTCTACATACTTTCTGCATCAGTGACATTAAATAAGTTCCTCATCACATTGACTCAAAAAGTTCATCACAGTGATTTAAATAAGGTGACTTCTACAAGGTAAATGTGCATGTTCTTGGTATCTAGGAACATCTAGGGACCTGGGGGTATGTATTTCCAGTGTCAGAAAACTGTGTCTGTTACTAGTCTAGAGTTAATTGTGATGAAAAAAGGAGAATATAAATAATGATTTTTTTTGCATCTTTGCCGGTGAATAACACTATGTTACAATTGTGCTGAAACCGAGCTTGCTCACTGCGCTCAGCACCTTCTTGAGATCATGTGTACAAAAAATCTAAGCAAATGAATAAAGGGAAGATGAATAAACAGAAGGATTTGTAGATACAGTAATACATTATAATTTCATATTTGACCTTGAACTTGACGTTGACCTTATTATGGCCAAATCTATGGATAGAGAAAAAGCGCCTCTGTCAAATGGCAGTGTTAAATATGGATTTAGTCATTTCCTTATGGTTTTACAATAAAAGAGAGTATAATTAGCATTTTTCCAAGAAATTCTTATTTTCGGTAAATCTGAAAAAACATCAGTAAACAAACGTAGTGCTGAAAATATACACTCTGCCTGCTGTTTTGATAGGGTTAGGGTCTTTACTCTTGGCTACATTTGAAAAGAAACACAACATTAATTAATATGGTCTGATCGATTTATTATAAAAACAGCAGGGTCCCCTAATTACAGCTTAGAACATATTTACTGTAACAGCTAACAGTTATAGTATCTCTACATAGTAGAACCTTTGTTTAAAAAGGCAGTTTGTGACACCTAGTACCTGACTGCCAAGGTGTTAAAAATGCAGCCAAACTTTAGATTTGACTTGAGGGTTTAACTAGATTCCAATAAGCACGTCTTCTTCAAATATTTTCAGATTTCAATGTATGACACATCATTTGAAAGCTTACCTTACATTCTACTTTCATAATTTGTAAAAAAAATATATAAAAAATTACAGAGGGAGACCACAAACTGCTGTGCTCGGTTACATATACTATATGAGCGTCCCAAAGGGAGGGCACACTACAAATCTCTGGACCGCTCACTTCCATCAGCTATCACGCCCTCCATCCACGCATGAAACCCTAACGCACAAGCCTCTGATGTCTGTAGAGTAAGAGCAAACAACGGATATAAACAGCGGTCGTCAACGCTCTCGTCTTCATCAGCCATGTGGTATATAGGCGTGAGATGATGTTTTAAATCGCTTCTCGATTACCTTATCCTTGTGGCGAGACCGAGTCGCAGATTAATGGCATCGGTCCAATTCGGTCCAAGCGAGGCGGGAAAACGCTTGACGCGGGAGAGATGTTTGTTCGCCATTAAGCTGCTAAGTAAACCGGAGTGTGTGCCCAGAAGTCATTAAAAAACCATAGAACCACTTCTCTCTATTTCTATTTCTCTCTCTTTTTCATTCCTTTCCCATCCCTCTGTTCCTGTGCCAGTTACCCAGGTGGGTATCTCCCGGGCCTTTCTGTGTGGAGATTGCATAAACTAAACCCTTTGGAAAAACATGAACAACAGATCGCTAACGCTGTCGCGTCCCTGACAAAGACGGACAGGAGCACTTGGATTGGTCCCCGGGCGCGGCCCCACGCCACAGCCCTTATCTGCTCCTGGCTGCCCTTGGGGGAAGGACGACGGGATGGGTCAAGTGCAGAGAACATTTCATTCAGCGACTCAGGGCATGTGTGTGTGTTCCTGTGGGTCGCCCATCGCATGTGGTGTGTAAAAATCTGCATGACAAATAAAGACTACTTCTTCTTCTGCTTCTCCTTCTTCTTATTATTCTGCTGCTTCTGCTTCTTCTGCTTCTTCTGCTTCTTCTTCTTCTGCTTCTCTTCTTCTTATTTGCTGCGTCTGCTTCTGCTTCTGCTTCTTCTTCTTCTTCTTCTTCCTCTTCTCTTCTTCTTCTTCTCTTC
>NC_140169.1:72927663-72945621 GCF_963971535.1 Notolepis coatsorum | reverse complement strand
CCCAGTTGATACATTGTATATTGCTGTTGCACTTTACTGCTACATTTGGTTGGATGCTAAACTTATTTTCGTTGTACTGTAATTGTGCCACATAATGACAATACATTTGAATCTAATCTAACAGTAACAGACAGTACGGTGGTTGGTATTCATCTTTTGTTTTTTTTCACTTTTCATACTCAGACGTTGTGCCACGAGACAATTCAAACCTTACTAACCACACCGTGGTGACGCAGCGCACAGCTGATTAGAGGAGACATATTCATGTTCAACCATGATGCTCTTCAACCATGTTATGAAAGGCATTTGTGCAACGTGTTTGTTAATATAAACCTTAAAGCTAATTAACACCTGACTGTTCTGTTTGATACCCACACAGTTTAAAACCTGACAGTCTTTCTTCCTGTTTGATACCCACACAGTTTAAAACCTGACAGCCTTTCCTCCTGTTTGATACACACACAGTTTAAAACCTGACAGTATTTCTTCCTGTTTGATACCCACACAGTTTAGAACCTGAGAGTCTTTCTTCCTGTTTGATACCCACACAGTTTAGAACCTGACAGTATTTCTTCCTGTTTGATACACAGACAGTTTAAAACCTGACAGTCTTTCTTCCTGTTTGATACCCACACAGTTTAGAACCTGACAGCCTTTCTTCCTGTTTGATACCCACACAGTTTAAAACCTGACAGCCTTTCCTCCTGTTTGATACACACACAGTTTAGAACCTGACAGTCTTTCTTCCGATTTGATACCCAGAGAGCTTAAAACCTGACAGTCTTTCCTCCTGTTTGATACCCACACACTTTAAAACCTGACAGGCTTTCTTCTTGTTTGATACCCACACAGTTTAGAACCTGAGAGTCTTTCTTCCTGTTTGATACCCACACAGTTTAGAACCTGACAGTATTTCTTCCTGTTTGATACACAGACAGTTTAAAACCTGACAGTCTTTCTTCCTGTTTGATACCCACACAGTTTAGAACCTGACAGCCTTTCTTCCTGTTTGATACCCACACAGTTTAAAACCTGACAGCCTTTCCTCCTGTTTGATACACACACAGTTTAGAACCTGACAGTCTTTCTTCCGATTTGATACCCAGAGAGCTTAAAACCTGACAGTCTTTCCTCCTGTTTGATACCCACACACTTTAAAACCTGACAGGCTTTCTTCTTGTTTGATACCCACACAGTTTAAAACGAGACAGCCTTTCTTCCTGTTTGATACCCACACAGTTCTGTTGCATTATGGCTTTCGCTCAGCATCATCTGCACTGTACTTCACTTCGTGCACGAGCACTGAATAAAAAATTCCACCATGTACCTTTACATCCCAACATTTGTCTGGCCACACCCCCATCCGCTTACCTTCATAAGCAGGTGTGTGGTCACCTACTCGCCTCCTTCTTCACTTTCACCACAAGGAAGTGCCTTCGGTAGATCCCACACTTGACGAGGTTGTTAGCTGAAGAAAGTTGAGACGTGTTTACATTGTTGCTTGTTTTTTTCTTCTCTCATATATTTCGACAGAAAAAAACGAAGTCATAATGTCTACTTCGGAGAGTCGCGCTCGCAACGCTACTCTTCACCAGCGGTTCTCCATTTCCCCCTCCGTCGTTCGTCTTGGAGCGGGGCTGAGACCTCTCTCGTGGTCGGCAGCCACGCCCGGTAGGCGTCCGATGGGTAGTTTGCCTCTCCAAGGAGCTGGTGCACCAGTGCCGTCTCCTGTGCGATGGCCTGGTTCCGGCTGTTGGGCGGCCGGTTCCCTTGGTTGCGGGGGATTTGAGACGCAAACTTTTTGCGTCAGCTCGCTCCCGTCGCAAGATGGTGGCTTGCAGACGCGCGGCCGGTTCCCTTGGTTGCGGGGGATTTGAGACGCAAACTTTTTGCGTCAGCTCGCTCCCGTCGCAAGATGGTGGCTTGCAGACACGAACGGCCCGGTTTTGGTGAGTTGCTGGAGCCAGGTGAGGATGCGTCGGTCTCTACATGCCAGATGGAGACAGAGGACTACATGATAGAGGCGGACGGGTTCTTATTTGAAGGCCCGGTGGAGACATGTCTCCCGCCCGTCCAGGTAACACTGGAGGGGGGTGAGATGTCTCCTTGGGGAGCCTCGTTCGAAGATGTTGGGGTAGAACCTCTGACTCGTCGGTGGGATGCCCTGCTATCAGCCACATCAGAGTGTGGCTCCTTGACCAGTAGTAGCCTGCTGTATGTGAGGGATGCGGGCTCGGAGGAGGAAAGTCTGCAGGGGGAACTGCATGCTTTGTTTCCCGAGCTCATGGCGGCGGCGGCAGTCACAAACGGCGTGCCGCTGCCGCAGCCACTGCCTGTTCCTGTCCCTGATGATCTCATAGGTCATCTATGGCAACGTCGCCCGGTGAGAGGGGTGGACGTTGTCTACCCATTTTTCCCCTCAATGGCGGCTTATGTCCGTCAGGGCCAGGTGGTCTCCCACATCATAGGCCTTACTCCTGCCTACGTGCAAGTCACGCGGGTAGCGGGTTTGGTCGACGGTATGAAGGAGGACGTGCCACGGCTTGATAGGCCGATGGAGGCGCTCCTTTGTCCAGAGGTGGTGTGGGAGCCGTTACAGAAGCCGGTTCACCAAGGGAAATCGGCGAGGCATATTGGAGCGACCAGTCATTTATCATCGGAACACAATCTCTAGCTGCCGCGTCTAACATCGCACAGCTGGCGAGATTCATGTCCGGGATATTGACGGGCGGCACGGAGCTGAGTGATGTACAACATGACCAGCTCGCCCAGTCGGCAGGAGCCATCCTGCATCTGACTCAGCCGCAGGCTATAGCCGCTGGGAAAGTGCGCGCCCTGGCAACTCTGGTCCAGCGCCACCTTTGGCTGGAGCAGGCTCGTGTGCCGGAGAAGAAGAGAGTTCCACTTCTGACGGCACCCCTCTCCGATGCTGGACTATTCGGGACGGCCCTGCAGTTGATGACCTTGACTTGCAGAGAGATGCAGGAGGAGCGCTCCGTGCTCCAGCCTCATTTTCCCCCTCCCGATGTCGCCGGTGGAGTCAGACGGCTGCCACGTCGTCGAGCATCCTCCGCCGTGGCCGCCGCTGCCACCACCGCCACTGCTGGACCTTCGGTGAAGAAGGCCAGGAGGAGAGAGGGCGCCTCCGCTACGACAGCCGGCCCATCTACGCCCGGAGGCAACGGTAGGGATCGTCGAGACCAGCCGCCGATCGTTTAACGTCCCTCGAGGTGGCAAATCCCGAGCGGCTCGTGGCAGGCGTCACTAGGACCTAGTAACTTTTTCCCCCTGTGGTCCCCCTCTGTTTCCATTCCCGGCCCCGCTATGATTTTGTTCAAAAATAAAGAGTCTCCTCTAAAGGGGGACTGTATTTTTTGTTAACAAACTGTGTGTTTATTCACCAAACATATGATGGGGTTGCAACGTGTGAATCTTCGCTAGTATGGGTTGATAGGAGGGTTACATTCATGTTAGAGCTTAAGCAAGGCCTGCAGCCTACACTCGGTTGAAAAAGGGGTTTTTCTGCCTCGGCCTGAATCTCAACATAAAGGTAGAGGCTAGTTCCGTGCTCTGTTGCTTACACAGTGATATTGAGCTACAACACTATTGTAACTGAGGGGTACAATTCCCTGACTGTATTGAGAGTATGGTATTATTAAACCACTACTTAGTTATGTACTTTAATTACTGGCCATACAGTACATGATATATCTGGTGAACACCCACACAAGAATACGGCAATGACAAAGAAAGTTCTAGTTAGAGGTATTTATTATTATTAGAGCAGCAACGGTAGGTTACAGATTGAGAATTATAATTGCGCTTGTAAGGCGAAGAACACTTAAAGTAGGTCAAGAGCGTAAGTCCATGAGAATAGTAAGATGGGTATAACTGACGCCACCTGTAGCATAGTAATTACATAAGGCACACTCGTAGTCAGCTGGAGACACTAGGGGGTTCCCTCCGGTTGTAAGCCGGCAGGGTAGAGGAATGTTCGGGAGCAAAGTCTGGATCAACGCGGAATAACGAGGCTCCAGATACAGGAGCCAGTGCAGTACTCCCTTGGTCCGCAGACAAAGCAACAGCTATAATCCAGTATGCCCGACAGCATGGATGAAAGCTAGCCAGCCTCTGGTCCGAGAGGCGGGCTCGAGGGTGCTCCTCACAGGGGTAGATCCCACACGACAGTGGGGTAGACGGTTCTCTGCTCCAGCAGCCACGGTACCAAAGCAATATAATCCAGCCAGAAAAGGCTCTGCATTCGCCGGTGTAGGTTCTCCGGTGTACATATCCAACGGTTCTCGTCTAGGACTCCTCGGGTGGTGGCACGAGTTTAGGCCGCCCAGCCTGGATAAGTGCACTAGCTATAGGTACGACGAACCGGTGGTAATGCTGGTCACTGAAGAACGGTAGCCGCACGATACACTATAAATGATAGACTATTCCTTCACATTAGAATAAGTCGAACTCGACGATACGGCGTTAAACTCTGACACTTTAGCTATATATTCGCACGCGGTTCTCAAGGCTCTATTCAGGGGCAAAGAGGCCCACTTCACGGCACGTTGTCTCGTGGTGAAGGCTTCAACGTTTAGGATAAGACTACTGCTGTATCCACCTGCGACGTATTTATACGTAAGGTGAATAATCTAGTGCCAACCTCAGTTCTGTCTCGTATTACTGCGCAAACCTGGACATGTTGAGACATGCCTTGGCGTTGTCTTTGAACTTGCCATTGGGGGTATGGCCGTTGGCGCCTAGGGGTCGCTGTCCAATAGGAGAACGAGTATTATGGTCTGGTTTGTACCTAGGTAAAGGGATATTCCGTGTATATATACAAAGAATATACAAGGGATATCAAACGATATACAAATATTATACATCTCAAGCAATAAATATATATATTCGGTTTAATCGGACCCTTTGTAACAGCCGCCTCCTAATTAGTCCGCACCTAATTAGATAAGCAGAGACAGATTAACCGTCTTGTCAACTACTCAATGTCCGTTGTGGGGAGTAGGGCAATTCACAAAGTCAGTGGGTCATGGTCGTCATCAAGGGAGTCAGGGAGCCTTGGCAACTCTATCAGCCTCGCCACGGGTCGGGTGTATGTCCGTCCCTGGACAAGAACTTCTGCCGCTCTGACCTTTCCGTCGGCACCAGTGATCACTTTGCTTACGCGGCCGGCCGGCCACATAGCTCGGGGTAGTGACTGGTCTATGATCATGACGACTGTGCCCTCCGTCAAGTTGTCTCTATCTTTTACCCATTTCTGGCGGGTCTGTAGAGACGGTAGATAGTGGAGGAGGAAACTGTTCCAAAACTTGTCAGCCAATACTTGACTGTACCTCCACATTCTTCGGCCGTTCGCTTCCTCAGGTCTGTACACCGTCTGTGGGAGCGCGGGGTCCAGACGCCCCATCAAGTGAGTGTTGGGGGTGACTGGGTCGACATCTGCTACATCACTTGAGACGTAACCGAGGGGCTTTGAGTTCAATACTCCCTCGATCTCTGTGAGGACTGTCGTGAGGACTTCTTCAGCTACGGTCTGGGCCCCAAGCACGGCGTACATGGCTGTCTTTATTGAACGTACTTCTCGTTCCCAAGTTCCCCCGAAGTGAGGGGGGTTCGGGGGGTTAAACTGGAAGTCAATCTGAGAGGGAGCGAGGTGGGTCTTAAGTTCTGGGCCCATAGCTTGGAAGCTCTCTCTCAGCTCTCTTTCTCCGCCTTTGAAGTTTGTCCCGTGATCAGACAATAATATAGACGGTTTTCCTTTCCGCGCTGTGAATCTCCGGAAGGCCATAAGGAATGAGTCCGTACTCATGGTTGGAAGGAGTTCTATGTGTATCGCTCGGGTGGTCATGCATTTGAATACAATGCCCCACCTCTTCTCCGTCCCTCTTCCTTTCTTCACGTACAGCGGGCCGAAGCAGTCTATGCCGGTGGAGTGAAAGGGCTTGTCGCCAAGTCGGAGGCGACAGGGAGGCAGGTCAGCCATCCTGGGTATACTGGGCTGTGCTCGCCACTTGCGACAGTCTAGACAGGTCCGCTGGAAGCGTCGTACTGCTTCTCTTCCTTGCAGTATCCAATAGCGACGTCGGATCTCAGCGAAGACTCTCTCTGCCCCAGCGTGGTGCACATCCTCGTCGTATTTCTTTATGATGAGCTCTGTGACCTTGTGTCGGCTGTTGAGAACTATAGGGAACTTGACGTCGTCCGTTAAGTCCGGGGCCCGTCTCAGACGACCACCCACTCTGATGAGGTCATGGGTGTTGCGCTCAGGGGCCATGTGGAGCAGTCTGCTGTCTGACGGGACTGGCTTTGATCCCTGCAGACAGTCTAGCTCGTCGGGGAACGAGTCTCTTTGGGCTCGCTGTAGCAGAAGGAGTTCTGCTTCTTTGTAATTAGCTGCATTAATGTCAGTAGTGGAGGGAACCTCAGGGTGGTGCCACATGAATGTCTTTAACTGCGCACTCTCAAGGGTGGGGCAGTCATCTATGTTAGGGTCGGTGGGGACTGGTGTGTGCGTCAACCCACAGAACATAGATTTCTTCATCTCTGCCTCCTCTTGACTAGCCTCCCGTGGGGTGGGGTTAGGCCACTCTTCTTCCGGGAGCTTGAGGAACTCGGGACCGTCACTGTAGATATTGTGACGTGTGAGGTCATCTAGGGACATTCCCCGTGTGATGACATCTGCTGGCTTCTGTTTTGTGTCCACGTACCTCCAGCATGCTGATTCTGTTAAGTCTTGGATCTCTGTGATTCTGTCTCCCACGAAGACCTTGTATCTACACGAATCGGACTGGATCCATGTGAGTACGGTCATGGAGTCTGACCACAGGATTGTTCTTTGCACCGGGATGGTGAGTTCACGTTGGATTAACGTGGCGAGTTGCGCGCCTACTAGGGCTGCGCAGAGCTCTAGACGCGGGATCGATTGTTGCTTGCGGGGGGCTATCCTTGAGCGAGCCAGGATGAAGGCGGTATGTATTTCTCCTCCCTCCTCTCGGGCCCGCAAGTAAGCCACCGAGCCGTAGGCTACTTCTGAGGCGTCGCTGAAGACGTGCAGGTCCATCTGGCACGTCTCCAGCCGCACTGTGGGTGGGAAGTAGCTGCGGTGTATGTTGACACCTGGGAGCGAGTTGAGTTCCTTTTCCCACTCTCTCCATGTGGAAGCAAGGTGGTCGGGTATGGGGTCGTCCCAGCCCTGTTCCTTGTCCCACAGCTCTCGCACAATCATTTTTGCCCTGGTGGTGTAAGGTAGGATACATCCCAACGGGTCATATTGTCTGGCGAGTGTTCTGTATACACTCCGTCTGGTGGTCGGTAGTGAAATCGACCTTCCCTGCTCCTTGGTCAGGGGTGTGTGTCTGTAATGGAGCGAGTCTGTTTTGAAGCGCCAGACTAGTCCTAATGTCATTTCTTGGGCTTCACCTGGGATGGTCGCCATCCAGGTCTCGCTGCTTGCTGCCTTGTTCTCTGGGGAGAGGCTGCGAAGTACTTGAGGGTCGCTGCTGGCCCACTGCCGGAGATCAAAGCCGCCTTTGATCAGGGAGGCGCGGAGCTTGAGTAGGAGGGCCTCGGCCTCTTCTGGCGTCGAGACGCTTTGTAGACAGTTGTCCACGTAGAAACTCCTCTCTACACTTTGTCGGACCTCCTCGTCAGCTGCTGGGTCCTCTGCGACATGTTTTTGCAGTGCGAACGTAGCACAGCATGGGATGCATGTGGTTCCGAAAGGGAGGACCTCCCATTGGTAGATGGATGGTTGCTCATCCCCGATCCTCTCTCTCCATAAGAACCGCAGCAGGGGCTTGTCCTCTTCCACTAGTCGCACCTGCAGGAACATCCCTTTGATGTCGCCGCTGATGGCCACCTTGTCTTGGCGGAAACGTAGCAACACGCCTAGTAGAGAGGGGCCGAGTGTTGGGCCGGGCAAGAGTTCTTTATTCAGATTCTGTAGTCCGATCTGGTAGCTGCAGTTGAACACAATACGATCCTTGCCGTTGTGGTGGACCTTGTGGTGGGGCACGTACCATGATTCGGTCGTCTGATCGGCCTCTTGAATGTCAATTTTCTTTATGTGTCCCGCTGTGATTAGCTTGTCAATCTCAGCGCGGTACACAGTGGCTTGAGTGGGGTCTCTGGCTAGACGCCGCTCGGTGTTCAGTAGATATCGCTCCGTCGCTTCTTTTGAGGCGTGGAAGGTGGGCATACCCTCTCGCCTCAAGAGTGGAGTTGCGTATCTCATCACTCCATTGACCTCGACTCTCTTTGTCCTCTGCTCGAGGAGGGTTATGGCATAAGTGTCTTCCTTTGAACAAATTAGTTTCTTTTCATTCTTAAAGGGCATTGTGTCTAGTGTCCATAGCCTCTCGACGTGCTGTAAGAGGGTGGTGTCTTCTTCTGTCATTCTGGAGTGGAGGCAGCGAGTGGCTGCTGGTCGGTTGGGAGACCTGGAGAGGGGGCCTTGTAGTGTCCATCCTAGGCGGGTCTCGACTGCTGCTGGACAGCCTCTGGGCCCGATGTGGACCCGGTCCGTTGGGACGATGAGGTGTGCGTGGTCGGATCCTATGAGCAGGGTCGGGGTGGCGCCGTCGATGAGCGGTATAGGTAGTTGACGTAGGTGCACGTATTTTTCCATCAGCTTGGGGATGGGGTAGGTGTACTGTGACAGGCCTATGTCTTGGCTGGTGAAAGTGTTAGTAATCCTATACTGCCTCTCGGGCTGCCCGCTTGCTGCGATAGTGAAGGAGACGTTTTCACCCTTTATTGTCTTCAGGTCTCTTCTTATAGTACGAATTGTCATTGTTTCTTCGCTCCCCCGCAGACCCAGCCGAGCTGCAGCGGATGCGAGGAGGAGAGTCTTTTCTGACCCATCGTCAAGGATGGTGTAAGTGTCCATGACCTTGTCCTCGTAGCTTAATATCACTCTGACCACTTTCAAGAGCACTCGGGAGCTTCCGCTGCTGGCGGGGTCGATATACATGACGTTTACTCTGGTGCTGCTTGGGGGTGCGAGTTTCTTCCTGTTGCTGTCATGCAAGACATCCAAGTGGGCAACGTCACACCTGCTGCATTTCTTCTTTAGGCGGCACCCGGCTGCCATATGGCTGCGCGCGCAGCGGAAACAGCGGCGGTTGGCTTTGATCCACTGACTCACTTCATCGGCGGTCATCTTCTTGAAAGTGTCACATTGAGACAGCCAATGTTCTTTCTCGCAGTACTGGCATACAATCTTCCACTTCTCTTTCGTCGAGGGGGTGTTGTGGTTCTTGTGCCGCGGTACTGATTCGGCTTGGTGCATAACGGTCACCAACCGGCGGTTATCATTGGATCTCCGAGGTCCATCTCTTGGGCTTGGTCCACTCCGCACGAACGTATCGAGTCGTAGGCTGCTGACTTCTCTCGCGAGGAAGTCGGCCAGGTCTAGGAGGGATGGCTCGGGACCGTCGGGATCACGGTGGTCTCTCTGCCGCCTAAAGCGCTCTTGGCGGGCTGGAGGGAGCTTCTCTAATATTCGTTCTACATTAGAGTTAGCATATAGTTCGTGTCTCCCTTTTTCCTTTTGGGACCCCAGCATCCCTACCAGGGATTGTACCTTGATAGAGAGGTCATCCAATGATCGATTGTCTGTGGCTGGGGGGAGACGGTCAATATTCCTTATTTCTTGTATCACGTAGTCCCATATGCGTCCATAACGCTGGTCGAGGGCTACTAGAGCCGCGGAGTATGGGGTGCTTGAGTTGGAATATGCCAGCGCTATATTATGCGCTCTGGGCACCTTGAGATGCTTGAGGAGGATAGCATAATTTTACGACTCATCAGGGACGTCGGACATCATAGTCTCTAAGCACATCCGTAATTCCGTGTACTGTGCTCTGTCCTCGTGCGTAAAGTCCGGGAGCGTCGGTGTGCCAAGGTGCGATGCCATGGATGGCTGGCACATTGGTGAGCATTGGGGGAGAGGCCTCCTGGGCGAGTCTCCCCGTACGTGTTGTCGTGGGCTGGTACTTGGTGGGTACCAGGGGCCGGGTACCCAGGTGCTGTTCCTCGGTGCTGGCTGTGCGTCAAACTCACCCTTGAGTTGAGTCGGGGGTTTGTAGCGCAGTGCCTCGGGGGTGAAGTCTGGGCTGTACTGGACCTCCTGGTCCTGTGGAGTACGTTGCTGCTGGTGGGCTTGACCTTCCTCCTCTTCCTCTTCCTCTACTAGGTCTTCTAGGTCTTGAAGTCTTCTATTCAGTCTCTCGGCGGCGTAGGCCGGCTCTTCCCGGTTGCTGGGTCTCGTATGGACCGGTCGGGGAGGGGGTTCGGAGACGTGGATAGGATCCTTCTGTTGGCCGGGCTCCGGGTCACTTGGTCGGGTAGGGGAAGGTGCCCTAGACCCTTGTCGTGATGATGCCCTGGAGCTCCGTGCGGAGAGAGGGGGTGTCGCCCTGGCAATCAATTGCTCCATTATCTGCGCCTGTAGCCGGTCGCGCTCTGCTTCGCGCTGGGTGTGGGCGATGTCGCGCTCTGCTTCGCGCTGGGCTTGGGCTGCGTCGCGCTGTGCATTGGCGGCGTCGCGCTGTGCATCGGCGGCGGCGCGCTGTGCATCGGCGCGGTCTCTTTCAATGTTCTCTTCCGTCTGGAGGCGTCTGGTCTCCAGGCGTATGCGGTCATCTTCACTCCTTTGCTGCGCCTGGAAGCGCTCTCGCTGGGTTGCAGAGTGTTCGCGTTCACTAAGGGCTTGCGCTTGGAGTTGCGCGTGAAGGCGCTCTCGTTGGTCTGCAGATTGTTCGCGCTCACTCAGTTGTTGAGCCTGCAGGCGTTCTCTTTCCATGGTAGAGTGTTCGCGCTCACTTAGTTGTTGCGCCCGGAGGCGCTCTTGTTCCATGGAAGAATGTTCGCGCTCACTAAGCGTCTGTGCTTGGAGTCGATCGCGTTCAGTGGAGGCTGCCAGGGTGGCGATGAATGCCTGCGCCAGCATCTTGTCCGCTTCGCCGGGGGAAGACACTGACGGAGGTGATCGGCTTCTGACAGTGCTCGTTGGAGATCTGTTCTCTTGGCGCGCCCCGAGGTCTATCTCCTGGGCGCGCTTCTCTTCTGGTAGTGGGTCGGGTTCTGTCCCTGGAGCGCTTTCTTTATCCTGGAGCTCTCCGGGGACCGTACCGTTGACGTTGTCTGGGGGTATAGTCATGTCATGTCCCCCCTGGTCCCCCCCGTGAGCTTGGTCAGTTAAGTTAGAACCCACTAGGGTCTCTACTGGCAGGGTCGCCTGGTCGGTAGGATTTGACATGCTTTTACTATCCGCTTTTTCCGCATTTAACGTCTGTATAAAGCTAGGTATTAGACTGAGTATTCCTCTAGGTAGGGAGGTGGCTGACGTCTGCGCTGCGGGCGTTCTAGCTTGGGAGAGCCGCTTGGGGAGTGTTCACCGCTGGCCATGGTTAATATCAATATTATATTTAGATATTACACTGATAATCCTCCGGCTCGAAGGACCAATTGTAACTGAGGGGTACAATTCCCTGACTGTATTGAGAGTATGGTATTATTAAACCACTACTTAGTTATGTACTTTAATTACTGGCCATACAGTACATGATATATCTGGTGAACACCCACACAAGAATACGGCAATGACAAAGAAAGTTCTAGTTAGAGGTATTTATTATTATTAGAGCAGCAACGGTAGGTTACAGATTGAGAATTATAATTGCGCTTGTAAGGCGAAGAACACTTAAAGTAGGTCAAGAGCGTAAGTCCATGAGAATAGTAAGATGGGTATAACTGACGCCACCTGTAGCATAGTAATTACATAAGGCACACTCGTAGTCAGCTGGAGACACTAGGGGGTTCCCTCCGGTTGTAAGCCGGCAGGGTAGAGGAATGTTCGGGAGCAAAGTCTGGATCAACGCGGAATAACGAGGCTCCAGATACAGGAGCCAGTGCAGTACTCCCTTGGTCCGCAGACAAAGCAACAGCTATAATCCAGTATGCCCGACAGCATGGATGAAAGCTAGCCAGCCTCTGGTCCGAGAGGCGGGCTCGAGGGTGCTCCTCACAGGGGTAGATCCCACACGACAGTGGGGTAGACGGTTCTCTGCTCCAGCAGCCACGGTACCAAAGCAATATAATCCAGCCAGAAAAGGCTCTGCATTCGCCGGTGTAGGTTCTCCGGTGTACATATCCAACGGTTCTCATCTAGGACTCCTCGGGTGGTGGCACGAGTTTAGGCTATAGGTACGACGAACCGGTGGTAATGCTGGTCACTGAAGAACGGTAGCCGCACGATACACTATAAATGATAGACTATTCCTTCACATTAGAATAAGTCGAACTCGACGATACGGCGTTAAACTCTGACACTTTAGCTATATATTTGCACGCGGTTCTCAAGGCTCTATTCAGGGGCAAAGAGGCCCACTTCACGGCACGTTGTCTCATGGTGAAGGCTTCAACGTTTAGGATAAGACTACTGCTGTATCCACCTGCGACGTATTTATACGTAAGGTGAATAATCTAGTGCCAACCTCAGTTCTGTCTCGTATTACTGCGCAAACCTGGACATGTTGAGACATGCCTTGGCGTTGTCTTTGAACTTGCCATTGGGGGTATGGCCGTTGGC
This sequence comes from Notolepis coatsorum, assembly GCF_963971535.1. Taxonomy (NCBI): domain Eukaryota; kingdom Metazoa; phylum Chordata; class Actinopteri; order Aulopiformes; family Paralepididae; genus Notolepis; species Notolepis coatsorum. The sequence continues at coordinate 72,933,014 of NC_140169.1, read as the reverse complement.
ACCTAGGGGTCGCTGTCCAATAGGAGAACGAGTATTATGGTCTGGTTTGTACCTAGGTAAAGGGATATTCCGTGTATATATACAAAGAATATACAAGGGATATCAAACGATATACAAATATTATACATGGGATCTCAAGCAATAAATATATATATTCGGTTTAATCTGACCCTTTGCAACAACTATTGTGTTGGGTTTGCAGTAATGCTCGTATGAAAACGTACCACGGCTCAGCCGTTCTCTCTCTCTCTATCAATGTTTTTTCTGTCTTACAACATGGATGCAGGTGTAGGATTCACACACACATGCGACTTGGTCTTGTTATAAACCCTGTTCACAGATTGTCTGTGGTTAGCGTGCATTGTATTAGCTTGCGCTATTCATTAGCATTGCTACTGAAGGTATCATATGGCTAGTTGTTGTTGTTGTATGCAAGGGTTGGGCTTGTGAGGGGGTACCGGATAAACCCCTCCTTCCCTCTTCTGATTGGTCAGGGGGTTTATTTCCTCTCTTGTTAGTTCAGTCAGGGCCAAGCTGTTAGGCGGCTTGGCAGGGAGGGGGGGGGGGGGGAAGGGTTTCCCAGACTCTGCACCTATCACAGGCGTTGAGTCTTGGGTTTCCCCCGTCATAGCACACGTCACTACGCACGTTGCTATTGGACGATGGCTTCCGTGAGTTAGGCCCGTATGTAAGGTCTGTTATTGTCAAGTGTCGGGATAGAGCGTAGGAATTAAGGTTCCACTACGCTCGATATACGCATAACTTGAGTCGGTTGGTCACATGACTCAAGGTTACCGTGGCTTTTCAATCTATGGCTCACGTGGGAAGTCTCTCTGGGGAGTTCCGTCTATCCTCTGTGGTAGGGATGACGGGATATAAAAATTTAAACAGTTTTTATCCTCGGCTGCGTCAAGTGGGATTCATGTCAGTCGGTGTTTCTTTCTTTTTTAATAAAAGAGTGTGGAGAATATGAAGCACCACACCCTTCTTGTCGTTCTCCCAGGCGCCTTGAGGGATCAATGTGGGGTCTGGTTAGACTGTCCGTTGATGTGTTTTGTGTCCCGACGCATGCATAGTGCTGGCTCGGGGTGTTTCTGATAAGAATCATGCAGGTGGCTAGTACGCCTTGGTTGCTTGTTACTAAAACAGCGTTTTTATAAAGCAACTGGGATGGGTTTTTTTTCCTCTTCCGAGAGCCTGTTACTGGGTCTCGACGGATTCTCGTTCATATCTGGGGGATGTTAACGGAATAGATCAGAACATAGGTAGAGGGGTCTCACGCCCTTGGGGTGGGCCACCGAGCACAGTTCAAACCGGCCCGTCTGGGTGGCGCCCTCTTTTCATGTTTTAGGTCAACACGCATATCTGTCCCTTCTCCTGGAGTAGGCATGTCGGCGTGGTTAGGGCACAGGACTGGTTCTGGTCACGCTGGTCCAGGTCAGTTAACCCGTTGTCCGCCGGGGATGCAGATCTGCTGTTCTGGTACCCTGAGGGACTTGGGCTTTTTTCAGGGGGCTGGTTCTCCTTCTTTCGCTCCTATCTCATGCATGGCGAAGAGGGGGCTGTTGGGGTGGTCTTCTGGACCCCCTCTGGTAATCCTGTGTGCTTCCCGGGCCGCCAGGCCCGGTCCGAAGTAAAGTTTTGTTGATACCGTAGGCCTGGGATAACCCTTTTTTGGAAACTGAAACACTTGTACTGCGGTATAGCTGGTGTATACCCGCAGGTGTGTTTTGTAGTTTTTTCTTGAGGGGTTATAGGAACAACCACTGTCTGTACCGAGAGGGTAGTTGATTCCCTGGTATGTTGGAGCAGAGTCAACTCCCGGGTTACCCGGTTGAGTGTGCCCCTGCACGTTCATGACGTCTGCCAATCATGTCAGCCTTCTCTGCCTCGACCCCTCTGGGTGGGTTTTTTTTAATGGAGGCTTTGTCATGGTGATCAACAACGCCAGCATACGCCCCTTCCGCCGGGGGGGCTGTTTTCAGCTGACTCCTTTGGCGCCTGTCTCGTCCGCAGTGCTCCAGGCTCAGGTTACAGCCTGCTGCCTGGTTTCCCCGGTGCGCTGCCCCCTTCCGTTGGTTAACCTTTTTGAGTGCTTACGGCCATGCTGACTGCCTGTTCTGCAGGGTCAGTGTGCCAGCCGGTGTGCTATTGGGGGGTAAGGGCCCGCTCTTGGAGGGGCCTTATCCGAATACGCTGGCGATGTGGGGGGCGGTGTCACTAAGTGACCGCTTGGTGGGGTCTTGACGCCTGGCGTCAATGGGTCTCATTCCCGAACAAAGTTACGACACCTGACAGTCTTTCCTCCTGTTTGATACACACACAGTTTAAAACCTGACAGTATTTCTTCTTGTTTGATACCCACACAGTTTAAAACCGGACAGTCTTTCTTCCTGTTTGATACCCACACAGTTTAAAACCTGACAGCCTTTCTTCCTGTTTGATACCCACACAGTTTAAAACCTGAGAGTATTTCTTCCTGTTTGATACCCACACAGTTTAAAAACAGACAGCCTTTCTTCCTGTTTGATACCCACACAGTTTAAAACCTGGCAGCCTTTCTTCCTGTTTGATACCCACACAGTTTAGAACCTGACAGTCTTTCCTCCTGTTTGATACCCACACAGTTTAAAACTTGACATCCTTTCTTCCTGTTTGATACCCACACAGTTTAATTAAAACCTGACAAGTCTTTCTTCCTGTTTGATACCCACACATTTTAAAACCTGACATCCTTTCTTCCTGTTTGATACCCACACAGTTTAAAACCTGACAGCCTTTCTTCCTGTTTGATACCCACACAGTTTAAAACCAGACAGTATTTCTTTTTGTTTGATACCCACACAGTTTAAAACCAGACAGCCTTTCTTCCTGTTTGATACCCACACAGTTTAAAACCAGACAGTCTTTCTTCCTGTTTGATACCCAGACAGTTTAAAACCAGACAGCCTTTATTCCTGTTTGATACCCACACAGTTTAAAACCTGACAGCCTTTCTTCCTGTTTGATACCCACACAGTTTAAAACCAGACAGTCTTTCTTCCTGTTTGATACCCAGACAGTTTAAAACCAGACAGCCTTTCTTCCTGTTTGATACCCACACAGTTTAAAACCTGACAGTCTTTCTTCCTGTTTGATACCCACACAGTTTAGAACCTGACAGTCTTTCCTCCTGTTTGATACCCACACAGTTTAAAACTTGACATCCTTTCTTCCTGTTTGATACCCACACAGTTTAATTAAAACCTGACAGTCTTTCTTCCTGTTTGATACCCACACATTTTAAAACCTGACATCCTTTCTTCCTGTTTGATACCCAGACAGTTTAAAACCAGACAGCCTTTCCTCCCTGTTTATACGCACACAGTTTAAAACCTGACAAGAGTTTCGACAAGAGTGCTCCATTTTCAAAACCCTAATCATAAACATGTGAGGTAGTACACCTGAAATGGCTGAATAAGTCGTGCGGTCTGTGTAGTCAGAAAGGGGACAATGGTCTGACAGCGCACATCTGCATGTCTTCCATCAGACCCGTCTTTACCTGGCGCCGTGTGGCGCAGTGTGGCATGTTTTCCTTTAAGGACACACTTCAGCGGCCGTCTCCAAGGACCCCCTCCTGCTCCGGCCAGCTGTTAGTGGCTCTCAACTCCGACCCTGCCGCTAGCCGGCTAGCATAACTCAGACGCGGTGGGCCGAGAGAGAGACATAATTGCATGGTGTCTGCCAGATGTTCACACAACTGGAAAAGAAATGATATCGTCGACCGCTCACACGCCAGTAGCGCGCGCACACACAAACACACACACACACACACACACACACACACACACACACACACACACACACACACAGATGCGTGCGCCATGCCGGCGAACCTTTAACGTCAATATTCCAGTGGTTATTTCCCTCGCTTGACCCCCATGGGGGGGGGTCATACCAGGGGACGACCCTAGGCATGTGATCCAGAGCCCCAGCTGTTAAGAACACATGCAAAGGGGGCCGGGCACATATGTTAGATATTTAGACCATCAAAGAGATTGTAATCCACTTGAATTGAGTGGGATCACCATTACAAGTGTCCTTTGAACCAACTCTTAATAAAGATAACGTTTCCCCTTGCCCCCCTCCGTGTGCGATGTGCAGACCCCCCCCCCCCCCCCCCCCCCCCCGCGGTCAAGATAGAACTGCGAGGCAGATTGAATCAGATTTACGGTCGCATTACAATTCTCTCTCTGTCTTCAATAATTTTTCTTTTCCCTCTCTTCTCCAATTGACATAATTAGGTGGCCTTCTTAAGAGACTCCGCCTGCAGAATGTATTAACGGACTCAATAACTGTAGATTAATTTAATCTTCCCTCAAAATGGAAACATATCTCCTTTAATCCTGTAAAGTTATTTCCACCCCCCCCCCCCCCCCCCCCATCAATGTCACTGTCTGCGGTTCTCTGTGGCGAAACTCAAGGCAGGAAATACTGAGAAAGAGAGAGAGATAGAGAGAAAGAGAGAGAGAGAGAGAGAGAGAGAGAGAGAGAGAGAGAGAGAGAGAGAGAGAGAGAGAGAATCGACGGTATTCCACCCCCCCACCCCGCCTTAAAAAGAGAAAAAAAACCTTGATGAATAATTAAAGGTCTGCCAGGGCCAAGTACTGGGGGCTTGAAATAACCAGAGAGCTGCTGCTTCATGGCAGCAAGATGAAGACAAGCTAGGAGGGTATCAGAGACTGATGAGGGTTAGGGATGAGAGGGATGAGGGTTAGGGATGAGGAGGAACGAGATGATGAGGAACGGGATGAGAGGGATGAGGGTTAGGAATGAGAGGGATGAAGGTTAGGGTTGAGAGGCATGAGGGTCAGGGATGAGAGGGATGAGGGTTAGGGATGAGAGGGATGAAGGTTAGGGTTGAGAGGCATGAGGGTCAGGGATGAGAGGGATGAGGGTTAGGGATGAGAGGGATGAAGGTTAGGGTTGAGAGGCATGAGGGTCAGGGATGAGAGGGATGAGGGTTAGGGATGATCACATGAGGAACGGGATGAGAGGCATGAGGAACGGGATGAGAGGCATGAGGAACGGGATGAGAGAACGGGATGAGAGCATGAGGAACTGGATGAGAGGCATGAGGAACGGGATGAGAGGCATGAGGAACGGGATGAGAGGCATGAGGAACGGGATAAGAGGCATGAGGAACGGGATGAGAGAACGGGATGAGAGCATGAGGAACGGGATGAGAGGCATGAGGAACGGGATGAGAGAACGGGATGAGAGCATGAGGAACTGGATGAGAGGCATGAGGAACGGGATGAGAGAACGGGATGAGAGCATGAGGAACTGGATGAGAGCATGAGGAACTGGAT
>NC_140169.1:72905163-72922663 GCF_963971535.1 Notolepis coatsorum | reverse complement strand
TGAAAGTTTACAGACAATCCATGCTGATTGATCTGCCATAAGCAAGTGAAGATTACAGTCTGTTCTAACAAACCAAACTGCCATGTATTAAAGTTTACAGATAATCCATGCTGATTGATCTGCCATAAGCATAAGATTACAGTCTGTTCTAACAAACCAAACTGCTACAGCCAGGACACAGTTAACCTGGTTCTACTAACAGCCAGGACACAGTTAACCTGGTTCTACTACAGCCAGGACACAGTTAACCTGGTTCTACAACAGCCAGGACACAGTTAACCTGGTTCTACTACAGCCAGTACACAGTTAACCTGGTTCTACAATGCTACAGCCAGGACACAGTTAACCTGGTTCTACTACTACAGCCAGGACACAGTTAACCTGGTTCTACTAACTACTACAGCCAGGACACAGTTAACCTGGTTCAATGCTACAGCCAGGACACAGTTAACCTGGTTGTACAATGCTACTACAGCCAGGACACAGTTAACCTGGTTTAATGCTACAGCCAGGACACAGTTAACCTGGTTGTACAATGCTATAGCCAGGACACAGTTAACCTGGTTGTACAACAGCCAGGACACAGTTAACCTGGTTTCTACAATGCAGCATAGTGTTTCACATTAGGATCTAGCATCCTAATAGGCTCTCTATTCAGTCATTAAAAAGTGCACTAACCGACGGACATTAAAAAAAAAAAAAAAATACAGGCATGAGGGAGCATAGCGAATAATACGAATAGTTTAAAATGATTCAGTTTAAAAATAGTCATCAGTAAGAAGTAAAAAGTGCAATAACCGACACATGAATTTGATAGGCAGTGTAAAAGAGTAGGCAGGGTAAGAATAAATACAAGTTGTGTCAGGATATCCCTGATGTTTCCTCTTGCCACTAGGTGGTAGCAGATATCTATCAGTGAAATGCCTGAGCAAAGAGATAGGTTTTAAGCTGTCTTTTAAAGATGTCTAGCGAGTTGGCTTCCCTGATGTTTTGGGGTAGTTTGTTCCATAGTTTTGGGGCATAGTTGATAAAGGCTGCATTACCGATCCTCTTTTGACTGCTTCTGGGAGCCTCTAGTAGTCCAGCAGCTGATGATCGCAGTGTTCTTGCTGGTGTGTAATTTATTAGAGTGTTGGCGATGTAGCTAGGTCCCTGTCCATTTAGAGCTTTGTATGTAAGGAGAAGGACCTTAAAGTCAATTCTAAATGTTACAGGAAGCCAGTGTAAAGCGGCTAAGACTGGACTAATGTGCTCTCTCCTTTTGGTTCTAGTTAGCAGTCGGGCTGCAGAGTTTTGGATTAGCTGAAGCCTCTCTGTGGTTTTCTTAGGGAGACCTGTGAAAAGTGCATTACAGTAGTCTAGCCGGCTAGATATGAATGCATGAATTAGCTTCTCAGCATCGTTCTGATTAATAAATGGTCGTACTTTTGCTATATTTCTGAGATGGAAGAACGATGTTTTCGTCACTTTGCTAATATGAGAATTGAAGTTCAGTTCTGAATCTATGACAACCCCAAGACTAGTGACCTCAGATTTGATCCAAGGGGTTACATTTACATTTACATTTAGTCATTTAGCTGACGCTTTTATCCAAAGCGACTTACAAGTTCTGTACGACAAGCCATCAGGAAGGGCACAACTCTATCAGCTGAGCAACAATGTTCATCAAAGTGTTGAGTGCTACAGTGTAGGTTAGTTTATTAGGACAAGTGCATGACAGTACGGTTAGTTAGGGTTAGATTTTTTTTTTTTTTTTTTTAATTCAGATAATGGTTGAAGAAGTGCGTCTTTAGTCGACGGCGAAAGATTGGACGTGATTCGGCTGTCCTAACTGGGGTGGGTAGTTCATTCCACCATTGTGGGGCAAGGACTGAGAATAGGCGACTTCTCTTTGATGACCCTCCCGGAGCTTGGATAGGAGTAGGTCTGAGGCGGCCAGAAGATGCAGAGCGTAGGGGTCTTGAGGGTGTGTAGTTAGAGACCATTGACCGGAGGTAGGCGGGAGCGGTTCCCTTTGCCGCACGGTATGCTAGGTCGAGGGCCTTGAAGCGGATTCGTGCAGCAATGGGGAGCCAGTGCAGGTCCCTAAGAAGTGGGGTGACATGGGCCGACTTCGGTAGGTTTGAGATCAGGCGGGCCGCTGCGTTCTGAATGAGTTGAAGAGGCTTAGTGGCAGTGGCCGGGAGGCCAGCGAGCAGTGCATTGCAGTAGTCGAGGCGGGAGATGACTGTTGATTGGACGAGGAGTTGGGTGGCTTCTTTTGTCAGGAAGGGGCGTATCCTTCTGACGTTGCTCAGGAGGAATCGGCAGGTTCTGGTCGTCGCTGCGATGTGAGCAGAGAAGTTCAACTGGTCGTCGAGGACAACACCAAGGTTCTTGGCGGTCGGGGACGCAGTCACAGCTGCATTCTCGACTGTGATTGAAAGGTCGGTTAGGGGGGAGGATTTGGCCGGCAGGTGGAGCAATTCTGTTTTGCTTAGGTTCAGTTTGAGGTGGTTGGACGTCATCCAGGCTGAGATGTCGGACAGACAGGCCGAGATCCGCACAGAGACGTGGATATCTGAGGGAGGGAAGGAGAGGAAGAGTTGAGTATCGTCGGCATAACAATGGTAGGAGAAGCCATGAGACGTGATAATGTTACCCAGTGATTTAGTGTAGAGGGAGAAGAGAAGGGGTCCTAAAACCGAGCCCTGGGGGACACCCGTCCGCAGGGGGCGGGTGGCCGACAGGGTCCCTCTCCATGACACTTGGTAGGAGCGGTCATTGAGGTATGATGACAGCCATGTCAGCGCAGAGCCAGCCACTCCCATTCCTGCGAGGGCCGCAAGGAGGATCTGGTGGTTGACTGTGTCGAAGGCTGCAGATAGATCTAGGAGAATCAGGACAGAGGAGAGGCCTTTCGCTTTTGCTAAGTGAAGTGCCTCTGTGACCGCAATGAGGGCTGTCTCTGTGGAGTGACCAGTCCTGAAGCCTGACTGATTAGGGTCTAGGAGGTCATTCTGTAAGAGATAAGTAGTAAGTTGGTTGGATACAGCACGTTCAAGTGTTTTAGAAAGGAAGGAGAGAAGAGAGACAGGACGGTAGTTGCCTATGACAGTAGGGTTCAGGGTTGGTTTTTTTATGAGCGGCGTGACTCTGGCTTGTTTTAGGGAGGTGGGGACCACCCCCGAGTTGAGTGAGGAGTTGATGGTTGCAGTTAGGAATGGGAGGATGTCTGGTGCTATGGTCTGGAGGAGTGGGGAGGGTAGCTGGTCCAGCTGGCAAGTAGTCGGACGGTTTGACGTTACCAGTGTCAGGGTCTCTGCTTCTGTAATGGGAGAGAAAGATGACAGAGTGAAGGATGAGGTTCTCGATTCAGCATTTGGAATGGGTGGGGGTTGGGAGAAGGAGCTGCGGATGTTCTCCACTTTTTCCTCAAAGAAGATCGCAAAGTCTTCGGCAGAGAAAGATGAGGGAGGGGGGGGTGGGGGGGGAGTGAGGAGGGAGGACATGGTAGCATGCAGTTTGCGAAGATTCTTGGCAGAGGCCTCGATCCTATGGTGGAAGAAAGAAGCTTTGGCATTAGTGATGGTTTTGGAGAATGTTAACAAGAGGTTGTGATATGTGTCGATGTCAGCAGTGAGGCGTGACTTTCTATACTTCCTTTCAGCTGCTCTCAGGACCTGTCTTTGTTCTCTCACTGGATCTGTCAGCCATGGACTGGGTGGGGAACGGCGGGCAGGTTTCTCAACGAGGGGACAGAGCTTGTCGAAGGAGGTTGCCAGGGCTGAAAGGAGGGTGGAGGTTGCCATCTCTGTGGAGAGAGCAGAGAAGGTGTCACTCAAAGGTAGAGCGGATAGTATGTCAGAGGAGAGGGTGGAGGGGGATAGGGAGGGCAGGTTGCGTCTGAGTGAGACTGTTTGAGTTGGGGTGAAGACCTTTCGGTTAAGCATGAGAGTTAGTGAGAAGGATATGAAGGAATGGTCAGATACATGTAGGGGAGTTACCGTGGTGTTAATGATGCTGGAGTTACGGGAAAATATGAGATCCAAGGAGTTGCCTGCTTTGTGGGTGGGAGGCATGGCAGTGGGAGTCAGGTCAAACGATTGTAGGAGGGAGACTACTATGACTGACTGAGATGAGTCAGGCAGGTTGAAGTCGCCCAGTAGAAGGAGAGGGGTACCATCTTCCGGTAAGGAGCTAAGAAGCATGTCCAGCTCATCTGTGAAGTGATCGAGCGGACCTGGAGGGCGGTAGAGTGTAACAATGGTGAGATTGAAAGGATTAGAGACAGATACTGCATGATATTCGAGAGAGGGTTAGTCCCCCCAGGTTCTTTATTAATGTTTCTTTTTTAGTTTTGGAGCCGATAATTAGAATTTCAGTTTTGTTCTCGTTTAGTTTCAGGAAGTTCTTACTCATCCATTTATTTATTGCCAGTAAGCAGTCTGTAATGGAGCTAATCGCTGTATCATTTGGTTCAGCAGATATGTACAGTTGTGTATCATCCGCATAGCTATGGAAATCTACATTATGTTCTCTGATGATATCACCCAGCGGTAACATGTAAAGGGAGAAGAGTAAAGGACCTAAGCAACTCCCTTGTGCAACTCCATAGTTGTTGTCGTATATATCAGACATGTGATCTCCTAGTTTAACATAGAATTTCCTCCCTCTGATGTATGTTTTAAACCAGCCTAGCACATGGTCTGAGAAACCGACATGGTTTTCAAGACGATCGATTAGAATATCGTGATCGATTGTATCAAATGCTGCACTGAGATCTAACAGGATAAGGATGGAGATCTTATTCTCGTCAGAGTTTAGTCTGAGGTCACTGATTATTTTGGTGAGGGCAGTTTCAGTGCTATGATATTTTCTGAATCCTGACTGAAATTCTTCTAAGATGTTGTTTTCTTCAAGAAAGGAATTTATTTGAACTGAAACTATCTTTTCAAGTACTTTACTAATGAATGGTAGGTTGGATATTGGACGATAATTTGCCATTTCATTACTATCCAAGTTAGGTTTTTTTAGTAATGGCTTTACAACTGCTGTTTTAAAGGCATCCGGGAAAATACCAGTCCTAAGGGAAGTGTTTATGATATCTAGCACAGGGCTTGAAACACTATTAAATACCCGTTTGAAGAAAGCTGTAGGTATAGGGTCAATGTCTGAGGTGGAGGAGTTACATTCTGAGACAGTTTTGCAGAGTACATCTAATGTGATGCATGTGAAACTTCTCATGGTTACATTGCACGGTTTGCCGCAATCAACTTTATTTCCATCATGAGTAATGCTGGCCCTGATCAAGGTTATTTTGTTGTTAAAGAATAGTGCAAGTTCTTCACACTTAACCGTTGATGACTGAGGAGGTGTAGGGGCAGTGTTGAGTAGTACATTAATAGTGGAAAAGAGGATTCTGGAGTTTCCAGCATTTTCTGTAATGATTTTAGAGAAGTAATCTTTCCTTGCTAAGCGGATGGTTTTATTATAAGCAGTTAAAGCATCTTTGTATATATCACAGCATATGGTGGTTTTTGTTTTTCTCCATTTTCGCTCTGCTGCACGACATTTCCTGTTTTCTTCGTTGAGCGTATTATAGTTTAACCATGGGCGAGGCTCTAGTTTTCTTCTTTTTCGTTTTTAATGGGGCGACAGAATTTAATATAGATGACATTGCATCATTGAGATTTTCTACCATTTCATTTAGAGAGCTGTCATGATTGTGTGCAGGTTCATGTAGTCTGATAAGATCAATGAACTTTGATTCAGCTTTGTCGTTTAGGAGCCTCTTTTTAACTATGATTTCTTTTTTTGTTTTAGTAAGGGTTATTTGAGTATCAAAAAATATACAGTGATGGTCGGAGAGAGGTAATTCAGTTATTGAGATATTTGTTATGCTTAGCCCAGTTGTTGTTATAACTAAGTCTAGTGTATTCCCAAGCCGGTGAGTTGCATTTGTTATATGCTGTATTAGGTCAAAGCTATCCAGTAGATTTTTTTGTTCCATAGTTTTGGAGTCTGTTTTCTTATTAAAATGGATGTTCAGGTCTCCATTTAGGATCACCTTATCATATCCGGTAACACATAGTGAGATCAGTTCAGAGAGCTCCTGTATAAATACTGGTGAGTGTCTAGGCGGGCGGTATATTGTGACAATAATAGTTGATTCTGTTTTTAGTTCAATGGCAAGATATTCCATTGACATGAACTCGCCTAGTTCTGTGATTCTAAACAAGAGTTTTGAGGAGAAGATTGCTGCAACTCCTCCGCCCCTTTTATTTTTCCTGGGTATTTGAAAAAAGTTATAGTCTGGTGGACAAGCTTCTATCATTATTGATGTAGCTGTGTCATTATTTAGCCATGTCTCTACTAGGCAGATGCAATCTAAGTTATTTTCTTTAATCAGATCATTTACTAAGAAAGTTTTATTATTCAGTGATCTGACATTTAGGAGAGCTAATTTTATTTGTTGGACTTCTTTAGAGGAGGTCTGCTTTGGCTTGACCGTGATGGCCCTGAGGTTAATAGCAGGTAAACGCATTGATGGTGTATATTTTTCACCATGCCATTGGCTGGTTAGGATTACTTGTATGTTTTGAGAGATGGCATGGCAATTGTGCTATTCTGTACCGTACTGACTGTTCTGTGCTTTCGGGGACATTTGATCAGACGAGATGGCCTTGTGTGATATGGGGGGGGACGGGGGGGACGGGAAGTCTTGTGCTGCTGTAATCCGTGGTGAGATTGTGTCCTTCATGATTATCTCTCGTGCTGGTGTGAGCTTAATATTCTTGGAGGCCATCAAGGCATGACGCATGTTTGCTGATAGGAGCTTTGAACCTAAGCGATTTGGGAAGAAACCATTTCTTTGAAAACGTTCTGGGTTATTCCAGAAAACATTGAAGTTGTCAATGAATTTCAGGTTGTGTACGAGACATGCAGCCCCTAACCATGAATTAAAATTTAGGAGTCGACTGAATGCTTCCTGTCCTCTGCGAAAGCATGCAATTGGTCCACTGATGGACACATCAGTGTTTGTGTACACAGACTGATGTTTGTCTAGTGTGTTCATTAAACGTGTGAAATCGTCTTTCAAAGTCTCTGTGCCAGTCTTCTTTCGCAGGATGTCAAACGATCCAGAGTGAATGACAATTTTTCTTATTCCCGGTATGATTAGTCTTGGAAGTTTTTCGGCCAGCTCTTTGACAGATGTATTGTCTAGACAGATATTTTCTGTGTTTGCCATCTCCACATACCTTGTTGTGGAATCTCCAATCAGTATACAGTCTATTTTCTGTGTGAGGTTAGCATTTTTCTTTCCAACAGTTTTGGGGCCGTTTGTTTTTGGGCTAGGCCTAGTCTGCCGGTTCTTTCCACAGTCCTGTGGCCTTGGTGAAGCCTCGTTAGCCTTCTCAATAGCTGGCATGTTAACGCTGGTCCCGTACCTTCGGCGTTGGCTACCGCGACGTTCTCGGCGCATGATAGTCTCTTCGCTGTTAGCCGTTCGCTCTGTCTGGGTCGTGTTTGCTAGCCGTGTCGCTAGTGGCTCTGTTTTCCTCGTCGTCTCGTCGTTAGCGTGTGCTCCGATGTGCCGGCTGTTAGCTTCGCTAGCATTAGCGTGAGCTCCGGCATTCCAGCTGTTTGCTTCGCTAGTGTTAGCGTGAGCTCCGGTATTCTTGCTATTAGCGTCGTTAGCGTGAGCTCCGTTTCGCCCGCTGTTTGCTTCGTTAGCGTTGTTAGCCACGCTTCTATGTCTCTTTGCTTTGGGTGTTGATATGCATGTTTCTGAGAGTAGGTTGAAACTATTTCTTGGCGGTACCGGGGGTGAGGTCCTGGTTCGTTTTTTTCTCTTTTTTTCCTTGACGGTGATCCACTGCTTTGGTCTAGCTCCTTGGTTGTGCCAAGGACCGTCTTTTGGGTGGTGCTGTTCTGTAGCTGCTAGCATAGGCCAGGTTTCAATCATGGTATTGTTGGCTATATTTGTAGTAGCTTCAAGCATAGAGTCAAGGAATTGCTCATTCTGCTGTATTTGGTACAGGGTAGAAACCCGAGCCTCCAGCTTTACAATCTTCATACGCATCTTCAAGCAATTAGTACATTCTGTGGGAGAGCCGAGTCCCGGCATATTCCCTTATTTCCTGTCTTTTCAGGTTAGGCTAAACTGAAGCTAAGCTAGGTACTTAGCTGGTGGTGGTGGTGATGATGATGATGATGGTGGTGATGGTGGTGGTGGTGGTGATGGTGGTGGTGGTGGTGGTGATGGTGGGTCACTCACTTCACATCCGGGGTCTTTATGAAATATCATACAGGAGAGCTGTCTGTCGCTCTCTCCTAAACGGGGCAGCTTCCGTCGCTCTCTCCTACACGGGGGAGTTCCGTTGCCCTGGAGCTGTGCTATTACTCAGACAACCAAAACCACTGTTGTCTTACGTCTCGTTAAAACTCAAAATGAAGTATGAAGTATTCTCGCCTTTCATAAATATCCTCGACTTCAGCAGTGCCCGACATAGTCCTTTGTGTGTAGCTGATAAGACGGAGACTTCTTCATTTCGCCTGTCCTCCCACGGAGAGATCTCGCTACTCGTCCTTTCGGTGAAGTACTGCGGTCATAAATCTAAATAAATAAATTCACAGTTCTGGAGAAGTACCATGGAACTGGGAGTTAACATACAGAGTATTTAGAGTTGAAAGGGCTATAATAAATCATTAAGGTAGCGATAGGTAGAAAAACACGGAGCGACAGTGAAAAGCAGCTTGCATAGCAGAAGCAGGAAGCAGGAAGTTTTGTTCTTGATTTATTGTGATGTTTGAATGAATGAATGAAAACTTTATTTAACAGATTGCAGAATGGGTACAATACAGTACGGCTCAATACACACAATTGTTAAGGGGATGCAGACCTGAGAAAGACGTTTGTCTTGTTTACATCAGGGTCCCCCATTTTCAATTCATATATACATTTATGACATACACAACATACATGACATTTATGGCATAGGGACATATAGGTATTTAGTACTGATACATTTGTGACATAAACGGTATTCAAATATACAGTACTGTTACCCCTAGATCCTGACAGAGTATATACATAATGATGGGGAGGGGACTGTACATTAGGAGGGGGTGGGTGGGTGGGAGAGAAATATACATATGGCGGGGAGGGAATATATACATGCGGTGGGGAGGAGACTGTCTATTAGGAGGTGGTGGGGGTTTTGGGCATTTACGGTGGCCAGTTTCGAATTGCAGCCTCCCGTAGGTGCTCTTTAAGAGCGGTTTTGAATGTGGGTAGGGATTCACATTCCTTTACAGCTTTGGGTAGGGCGTTCCACATTGATGTGGCATAATTGCAAAACGTGTTTAGTCCCTTGTTTGAGCCGAATCTGGGTTTAACATGATTTGTTGAGCTTCCTCTGGTGTAGTGGTTGTGGTATTCACTGACCTTTGGGAAGTATTTTGACATGTACATGGGTACCTTAGTCATATAGTGTATCTTGTAGACCAGGCCCATTGCAAGTTGCTGTACTCTGTCGTCTACTCTAAGCCATCCTAGGTTGTCAAAGTGGGCAGGGGTGAGGTGGATTCTGGGGGTAAGGTCAAGTAGTAGTCTGACCAGTTTGTTTTGTGATGTTTGTAATCTTGTTTTAAGCGCCTTTGAGGTGCTTTGGTACCATGAGGTGCACGCATAGTCGTAGTACCCTTGAATGAGTGCTCCTGCCAGAGTCTTCAGGGTTTCTTCTTGACTTGTTTAAAGAAGACGTGTCCGGCCCATGGGGACATTAACGTGTGTTGTCGGGCCTTACAAATACATTTGATATGATTTGATCATTATCAACAATCCAAATACGGGGTTAGCATGAAAAGGTCAGCCGTGTCTCTGCGACACACTGTGTGTTTATATCTGCTTCCTCATCATCTCCCGGTTCTTGTGTTGATTACAGGCTGCGGCGTCACAACGCAATCAGAGAGACAATCTGGCATGATTTGAGCGAATTAGAGTGTACCCAAAAAAAAGTACAAGTGGCACTTGGGTGTTGGTGCCGTCTAATGAAGACAGTGGTGGAAGGTCAGGCCGGCTCTAGATATGATTCCACACCACTGAAACATTATGTTTTAAAGTGCTTGGCCATAAAACTGACTATTTAACCGGTGCAGTGACTTTAGAACACATCACTTTGAGAAAATGCTTAATGTTACATTAACATTGTCTCTCCACTATCTCTAGTGTGTTGCCCGCTCAAACAAGTGGGTCAAAGATGGACGCCACAGGCAAGCCAACGTCAGAGATCCAACCAGCGTGTCTGAGATAACTATGAGTAACCTGTAGTTCTTCATCAGTACAATAGTAACAATATCGTTTTGGACCAGCGCAGTGAGTTTAGAACATAACGCGTTCTTTGACCGGAGGAGAAAACATTTCCTGTGTCAACCCCAGGATCCCTCGGCTATCACCACTGAAAGCCCAAACAATAACAAGTGTCGAGCGTGGAACAAAGATGGATGCCGCAGACAGCCAAGGTCAGAGATCCTGTCAGCTTGTGAAAATGTAGCCCTGTGTTTATAATGAGGAAGTGTGCCCACATACAGAGTTCACACTGACCAGTGTTACTAAAATATTTAAAACATATTCCTCATTACTCGTTACTTATTTCAAAAGTAATATTATTACTTTACTTATTTATTTACTTCGTAATTTGTTACGTTACTTCCATTACAACCCCCCCCCCCCCTCCTTACTGTCAGAATTCAGTGCAACATAGGATACTAGTACTAGTAGTGTACATAGGAACCAGTGCCTTCTCAGGAATTTAGCATGTCTATTTTTATCATGCACATCTTATGTCTTCTTATTACCTGTTTTTTATGTCTATTTTATTATTAGTATTACACAATCGATGCGGGCATGACCACCCACATTTCACTGTATGCCCTGATGTATGTGACAAATAAACCTCTTGAATCTTGAATCTTGAATCTACTTTGCCTGTGCACCTCTGTGTGAATGATCACATCCGCATAGTGACACCTCAAGGGGCTTTCGAAGCAGACAAGCAGAAGCTTTTGAGCTACTGAGCTACGCTGAGCTACTCTGAGCTACGCTGAGCTACAGAGCTACTGAGCTACTGAGCTACTGAGTTACTGAGCTACTGAGTTACTGAGCTACTGAGCTACTGAGTTACTGAGCTAGTGAGCTATTAAGCTACTGAGCTACTGAGCTACTGAGTTACTGAGCTACTGAGCTACTGAGTTACTGAGTTACTGAGCTACTGAGTTACTGAGCTACTGAGCTACTGAGCTACTGAGCTACTGAGCTACTGAACTACTGAGTTACTGAGCTACTGAGCTACTGAGCTACTGAGCTACTGAGCTACTGAGCTACTGAGCTACTGAGTTACTGAGCTACTGAGTTACTGAACTACTGAGCTACTGAGCTACTGAGCTACTGAGCTACTGAGCTACTGAGCTACTGAACTACTGAGATACTGAGCTACTGAACTACTGAACTACTGAACTACTGAGTTACTGAGCTACTGAGCTACTGAGCTACTGAGCTACTGAACTACTGAGCTACTGAGCTACTGAGCTACTGAGCTACTGAGTTACTGAGCTACTGAGCTACTGAGCTACTGAGCTACTGAGCTACTGAGCTACTGAGCTACTGAGCTACTGAGCTACTGAGTTACCGAGCTACTGAGCTACTGAGCTACTGAGCTACTGAGATACTGAGATACTGAGTTACTGAGCTACTGAGCTACTGAGCTACTGAGCTACTGAGTTACTGAGCTACTGAGCTACTGAGCTACTGAGCTACTGAGCTACTGAGCTACTGAGCTACTGAGTTACTGAGCTACTGAGCTACTGAGCTACTGAGCTACTGAGATACTGAGATACTGAGTTACTGAGCTACTGAGCTACTGAGCTACTGAGCTACTGAGCTACTGAGCTACTGAGTTACTGAGCTACTGAGCTACTGAGCTACTGAGCTACTGAGTTACTGAGCTACTGAGCTACTGAGCTACTGAGCTACTGAGCTACTGAGCTACATAGCTACTGAGCTACTGAGTTACTGAACTACTGAACTACTGAGCTACACTGAGCTACTGAACTACTGAGTTACTGAACTATTGAGCTACTGAGCTACTGAGCTACTGAGTTACTGAGCTACTGAGCTACTGAGCTACTGAGCTACTGAGCTACTGAGCTACTGAGCTACTGAGCTACTGAACTACTGAGCTACTGAGCTACTGAGCTACTGAGCTACTGAGCTACTGAACTACTGAGTTACTGAGCTACTGAGCTACTGAGCTACTGAGCTACTGAGTTACTGAGCTACTGAGCTACTGAACTACTGAGCTACTGAGCTACTCAGCTACTGAGCTACTATTACAAACGGGAGTCATGTACAGGGTTTTCCCCCGTCATAGCATATACGTTGCTATGGCGACGACTTCCATGGGTTGAGCTCTTTACGTAAGGGTGTGGTGTTAAAGTGTCGGGTTAGAGCGTAAGGCTTACGGGTCTGTTACGCTCGATTTTATGTGTAAACTTGAGTCAGTTGGTCACGTGACTCACAGTTGACATGTCTTTTTCATAACCGCGACTCGTGTGGGAAGGCTTCTGGGAAGTTCGGTCTATACTCTTTGACAAAAGGAGTGACTGGATGTAAAAATGTAAATCAGTTTTTACTCCCAGCTGTGCAGTTGGGTTTATACTGTTGATGCTTCTTCTTTATTATTATAAAGAGTTGGAGTTGGTTCCATCTCACCCCTCTTGTCGTTCCCCTGGGCGCCTTGGGGATTCAATGAAAGGTCTAAATAGCCTATTTATTGATGTGGATATACCCGCCGCACACATAGTGCTAGTTCGGGATGTTCTGTTGGACATTAAGCAACTGACTGGCGCGCCTTGGTTGCTTGGGGTTAAAACAGCGTTTTTATAAAGCAACTGGGATGGGGGTTTTTCCTCTTCCGACGACCTGTGTGGTTGTCGACGGATTCTCGTTCATATCGGGGGATGATGACAGAATGGATCTGAACATACGTAGAAGGGTTTCACGCCCTGGGGGTGGGCCGCCGGGCGCGGTTCGCACCGAACGTCTGGGTGGCGCCTTCTTTTCATGTTTAAGATCAACACGCATGTCTGCCCCTTCTCCTGGCGTTGGCAGATCGGCGTGGTTAGTGCACGGGACTGGTTCTGGACACGCTGGTCCGGATCAGTTGCACCCGTTGTCCGCCGGGGATGCAGATCTGCTGTTCTGGTACCCTGAGGGACTTGGGCTTTGCAGAGGTCGGTCCGGGTGTCTCAGGGTTAAGCGCTATGGAGCCCTTGTTGGGTACATTGTATTCTACACTGTCGTAATGGCTTACGGCCGTGCCAACCTGTACACGCCCGATCTCGTCAGATCTCGGCCGCCACGCGGGTTGGTCTTGGTTAGTACTTGGTTGGGTGACCTCCTGGGAATACCAAGTACGGGGTGTTGGGGCTGGTTCTCCATTTCTTTCGCTCTTCTCTTATGCGTGGCGAAGAGGGGCCTGTTGGGGTGGTCTTTGACCTCCTCGGGGGATCCTGTGCTCCCCGTATCGCCGGGCCCGGTCCGAAGTAATGTTTCGTCGACCCGTAGGCCTGGGTTAACCCTTTTTTGAAAACTGAAACACTTGTACTGTGTATACCCGCAGGTATGTTTTGGAGTTTTTTCTTGAGGGGTTATAGGAACAACCACCGCATTGGGTGACACCATGGTGGTTGATTCCCTGGTGTGTTGGAGCAGTGTCAACTCCCGGGTTACCCGGTTGAGGGTGCCCCTGCACGTTCATGACGTCTGCCAATCGTGTCAGCCTTCTCTGCCTCAACCCCTCTGGGTAGGGTTTTTTTAAATGGAGGCTTGGTCATGCAACAACGCCAGCATACGCCCCTTCCGCCGGGGTGGCTGTGTTCAGCTGTCCCCTCTGGCGCCTGTCTCGTCCGCAGTCTCCAGGCTCGGGTTAACAGCCTGTTGCCTGTTTTTTTTTTTTTCCCCCGGTGCGCTGCCTGCTTCCGTGGTAAGTCTTGTTATTTCGGCCGTGCTGACTGTCTGCACTGCAGGGTCGGTATGCCAGGCGGTGTACTGTTGGGGGGACAGGGCCCGCTCGGCTGAGGGGCCTTTGTCCGAATACGCTGGCGATGTGGGGGGCGGGGTCACTAAGTGCCCACCTGGTGGGGTCTTGATGCTGGCATCATGGACTTCTCCGGGCCCCCGTTCCAGGGGGTCCAGTCCCTTTGGTGGGTCTGGGCCTTCCTTCGCGCTCCGCTGCTACGGCCTTGCCACGGGGTTGGGTTTGCCCTTGACCCCGTGTTTCTGGGGGCAGTAACGAGGTTGTTCCCTCCGGTCGTTCCCAGGTGGCATGCGGGTTGTGCGTGTGTGTAGTCGTGGGGTCAGGCCACGGTCTGCTCACCCTGTGCGCTGAGTTGCTTGAGTGCCTCTTCGCACGGTCGGGTCCGTCGCCCTCCCGGGAAACCTCTAATAGGGGGGGTGCCCTCCATTAGGGGGGGTCGGGGGGGCTCGGCCCTCCCTGTTCTGATGGTTGTGGGGGGCTTTCAGCGGGGTGTATTTGTCGGCCGGTGGCTCCCGCTCGGCCTCCCTTGTGCATGAGTGATGCCGAGCGGAGCCACTATGATACAGAACGATAGGTTATGACTATAACCAAGTTAATAGTCGTGACGCTCGGCATCCGACGCCGCTGCAGCCCTTGATCTCACCTTGTGGTGAAAGCTTGGGAAGGAGGAGAGCAGGTGACCACACACCTGCTTATGAAGGTAAGCTAACGAGGGGTGTGGTCAGACGAATACTGGGATAAAGGTACATTGTGGAATTTTATTCAGTGCGCGTGCACATATGCGAGGATAGTGCATGAGTGATGCCGAGCGTCACCACTATTAACAGAACTTGGTTATAGTCATAACCTATCGTTAACCCTTTACTATCACACTACAGACTGCCACACTACAGACGGTTAAACTGCTGTTGTGTGGCAGTGAAAGGGTTTACCATTTGTCGTGTGGCAGTGAAAGGGTTAAACTGCTGTTGTGTAGCAGTGCAAGGGTTAACCTTCTGTATTGACAGTGAAAGGGTTAAACATGAATTCTACCAGTAGGGTCATGGATTCTGCCTCCATGAAACACGTACAGTAGCCTAAGAGAAGTAGGCTGTTTCATTCTGTCAGAGTGAGAGTTTGACATTGGATTGTCTGACAATGGGCGCACCTAAGCCTTGAGCACGGTTTGAATAGATTATGATTCAAGAGGTTTATTTGTCACATACGTACCAGGGCATACAGTGAAATGCGGGTGGTCATGCGCGCATTGATTGTGCAATAATACAATAATAAAATAGACATAAAAAAACAGAAGAAGACATAAGATGTGCATGATAAAAATAGACATGCTAAATTCCTGAGAAGGCACTGGGTCCTATGTACACTACTATACAATATACAGTTTTAACTCTGTCATTATGCTATACTTACTATCAGGCCCGGACTGGCCATCGGGAGCACCGGGAGTTTTCCTGGTGGCCTGGAGTGCACAGATAAAAAAATATATATATATATAAAAAAATAAAAAAATAAAAAAAAAATGATTTTTTTTGCCAGGCCATTGTTTCTAGTTGTGGCGGCGGCGCGGCGCGATAGTTAGATAAGCTAGGTTGGTGGGGAACAACCAGGATTTCACTGTCTTCGACAGAGTTGGAGAACTATCTGACTCTCTCTCTCACACACACAATGGAGCCGTGCTGCCGCAGGTGATTGGTGGAGGCGGGACCAGGCGATACAACTGATTGACAGCGGAGGCGGCGAATGGAATGGCAGACGGCACTCAGATGCAGAATAACAGCCAGGCAATGAGCCAGGTAGTGGGACTCGGGACTCGGGAGAGATACAGTAGAGCGAAAGTCAATTAACGTTGATGTCAAGATGGACAGTGGAAGAAAGAGAAAGGGTGGAGGAGAGAGGGATAAAACAAAGAAAAAGAAATGTCCTTACAGGAGAGAGTGGTTAACTGTATTATAATAGTAAATAGAAAATATGTTGTGCTCTTGCTTTTTTCTTTTTGAAGGTGGAGAGAGTAGCATTGCTAGTGCCACAACAGTTTTATTTGAGGTTCATAACAGTACATTGTACTAAGCAATTGTTGGCTCATTAGTTTGTGATTCACATGCACTAAAATTCACCAGAATGCAGGAAATTAAGTCTTTGTAACAAAAAAAATCCTGGTGGGGAACCCCCAGACCCCCCGCTTAAAAAGTGGCCTGATTGGGGCTATATTTCGCGCTATATCTCCCGGTATGAATTATTTCCCCAGTCCGGCCCTGCTTACTATACCTAAAATTATACTATACAAGAACCACATCTGTTCTTTCCTTAAAGTGACTTTTATATTCTTCATTGCTTTAAAGTGACTTTTATATTCCTCATTCCTTTAAAGTGACTTTTCCATTTTGTTTAAAGTGACATTTTGTTTAAAGCGAGTGCAGCATGTGTGCTCATGTGTACTTGTGTGTGGAGAGTTCTGATGGCCTGGGGGAAGAAGCAGAGCCGAATTACAGATCAACGGTGATGTTCTTGTCCTTCAGTGTTGATGAAATCAAAATAATGGAATAAGAAGTTGTTTCTTGATGGGGTAACTGTAATATCATTGCTGAAATGAAGGTAGTAATTTGTTACACTACTCGTTATTGGGGGGGGGGACGTACTAGTAAACGCGTTACCACGCAGCTGACAGTGATCCGACAGGGCACTGTCTTCCTGGTTATTTGATGGGGTCAAAGGTCACGCGCACCCCAGAGGCAGATGGTATTTATTTAGTTAAGTCTGCGTGCTTAGGTGGTTACCTGGGGGCGATGCAGTGGGCTCTGTGTGTGTGTGTGTGTGTGTGTGTGTGTGTGTGTGTGTGTGTGTGTGTGTGTGTGTGTGTGTGTGTGTGTGTGTGTGTGTGTGTGTGTGAGTGTGTGTGTGTGTGTGTGTGTGTGTGTGTGTGTGTGTGTGTGTGTGTGTGTGTGTGTGTGTGTGTGTGTGTGTGTGTGTGTGTGTTGTGCGTGTGTGTGTGTGTGTGTGTGTGTGTTCCTGCCTGCGATAGCATCTTCCCTTCACATCATTGAGGCTAGAGGTCACAGTGCAGAGAGAGAGAGAGAGAGAGAGAGAGAGAGAGAGAGAGAGAGAGAGAGAGAGAGAGAGAGAGAGAGAGAGAGAGAGAGAGAGAGAGCCCTTGGGCTAAGAGCAGACAAGCAGGAATTAGCAGCAGATACACTATTGTTGTGACAGGTTATCTTTTTATGTGTAGGCCTCTCCTTTTCTTAGTTCCATCCTGACAGATTGAAGAAGTACAGAGGCCCAGAGTGGCCATATAAAGAGAGAAAGAAGAAATTGAACGCTCCAAATGTTATCGTGTGCATTTAAATAGTTTCCCCAGGTTTTTTGGTTAAAAACGTCTACGCACAGGATACCATTTATTCCCACCTTTTTGGTTAACGTGTGAG
>NC_140169.1:72784766-72904963 GCF_963971535.1 Notolepis coatsorum | reverse complement strand
TGTACTGTAATAGCACTACGTTGAGGTCTAGAACAGCGGTTCTCAAACTACGGGTCGCGAGTGATGTCATCGGGGACATGGAATATATATAAAATATTATAATCTTTCATTATTATTATTATTATTTGCTGTATTTAAACAAATATATGATATATATAATAATTTTTAATGGACCTTTAAAGTTAAAGGGCACTTCAACAATGCTCATTTATTTTGCACATAATCACACACACACATCCACAGTTTCGCATGCATTCATTACATTTTGACAGTTATGAGTTTGATTAAGTTTGAATATGGCCACCAGTGATGTCATCGGGGACATGGAATCCTTGCGTCGTGTCAATTACAGCTCAATGAAATGACGAGGTGGCAGTTTCTATAAGACAAGGTGTTGCTAGTATTATTATTATCATGTACTGCATCATGTACTGCATACAGGCCCAACATTATGCTGTACTGTAATAGCACTACGTTGAGGGTCTAGAACAGCGGTTCTCAAACTACGGGTCGCGACCCAAAGTGGGGTCGCGGGTAGGTGACAGTGGCGCATTGGCAATTTTTTTAAAGATCAAGAGAAAAACCGACGAGCCAAACTCAAATATAGATTTTCCACCTGGCAGCTGTGTGTATTTGCCATGTCTCAACGGAGGCCGACACACAGTATTCCAACACTCATCTCACTACATCCTGCGCATTTATAATCTCTAGAGTAGACTGTAGAACATGGGTGAGAAAGAGAGAGAGAGAGAGAGGAGAGAGAGAGAGAGAGAGAGAGAGAGAGAGAGAGAGAGAGAGAGAGGAGAGAGAGAGAGAGAGAGAGAGAGAGAGAGAGAGAGAGAGAGAGAGAGAGTAGAATAGTTTAAATAATAAGGAGAGTTCTGACGGTACAGCCAAAAACACGGGAAAGAACATCGACGAGGAGGAGGAGAGAAAAAGAAAAAGAAAAAAAAACGCAAGAAATCCGAGACGGTGAGAGAGAAAGATGCCCAAATGTACCTCAGCCTCCCTTTTATCTGGTAATCTATCTGGGCTTTTAAAGTGTTTTTCTGTTGTATCGCGCGCTCTCTCTCCACCTCCGCGTCTCTGTCTGTCAGTCAGCGGAGTGTAGACAGTCCATGTCAACAGAGAGCCGACAGCCAGGATCCTGTATTCCCTTGTTACTGATGGAGGGATCAGATAGGCTTAACGCAAACCTCTCTCTCTCTCTCTCTCTCTCTCTCTCTCTCTCTCTCTCTCTCTCTCTCTCTCTCTCTCTCTCTCTCTCTCTCTCTCTCTTCTCCTCTCTCACTCTCTCTTTCTTTCTTTCTCTCTCTTTATTTTATGAACATGGCCGAACTGTACTTTCCTGCATGAGAAACAGAAGGGGCCAAGTGTGTGTGTGTGTGTGTGTGTGTGTGTGTGTGTGTGTGTGTGTGTGTGTGTGTGTGTGTGTGTGTGTGTGTGTGTGTGTGTGTGTGTGCGTGTGGTAGAAGAGTGTATGGGGCCTAACACACAACCCCCAGCCCCTCTTTATTTATGAACCAGACTGGACTGTATTTTCCTGCATGGGAAACAGAACTGGGCCGTGTTATATATATATGTGTGTGTGTATATATGTATGCCTGTGTATATATATATATATGTGTGTGTGTGTGTGTGTGCGTGCGTGTGTGCGTGTGTGTGTGTGCGTGTGTGTGTGTTTGTGTGATAGCGCGTGGGAAGGCTGATTATTTCTACTCTGTTGGCAAAATCCAACTGTTGGCTGTACATATTGATCGTTAAGGTTTGGATGTGGGGAGAGGGGGGGGGGGGGTGGTGGGGGGAGTAGGAGCGGATTGGGTGGTGTTATGGGCCCCGCCGGCCCCCGCTCATCCCTAACGTTCCCTCTGGCAGCTTGAGGTCACGAGGTGACGAGCAGGGAGGAGGAGGAGGAGGATGAAGAGGAGGAGGAGGGGGGGGGGGGGGGGTGTTTCCTGGGGACCTGGGACCAGCGAGGCGGGTCCAGGGCGCGGCCGAGAGGCTGTATCGTCACCTGATCTCCACTCAGACAATGTCTCATGTCTTCAGTTATTTGACCGGTTTCAGGTTTCAAGTTTATTTTCTCACATCAAGCTGGAGGAGTGGAGTTATTCTGTTTCCTGGCTGCCCTCTCAGCAGCAGCCGCAACCACACAAGTATAGTGCAAACATTTATCATTTCCATTTTTTATTAGCAACGTGTTAGAAAATGTGGAGTATAGTGCATACAATAACAACAAAAGAGGATGTTTGTGTTTACAGTACCACGTGTAGTATATGTGTAAATCTGTGGGGTGCATGTCAGTATTATGTGCATGTCAGTATTGTGTGTAAATCAGTATTGTGTGTAAATCAGTATTGTTTGTAAATCAGTATTGTGTGCAGTCAGTATTGTGTGTAAATCAGTATTGTGTGTAAATCAGTATTGTTTGTAAATCAGTATTGTGTGCAGTCAGTATTGTGTGTAAATCAGTATTGTGTGTAAATCAGTATTGTGTGCAGTCAGTATTGTGTGTAAATCAGTATTGTGTCCAGTCAGTATTGTGTGTAAATCAGTATTGTGTCCAGTCAGTATTGTGTGTAAATCAGTATTGTGTCCAGTCAGTATTGTGTGTAAATCAGTATTGTGTCCAGTCAGTATTGTGTGTAAATCAGTATTGTGTCCAGTCAGTATTGTGTGTAAATCAGTATTGTTTGCATGTCAGTATTGTGTGTAAATCAGTATTGTGTGTAAATCAGTATTGTTTGCATGTCAGTATTGTGTGTAAATCAGTATTGTGTGTAAATCAGTATTGTTTGCATGTCAGTATTGTGTGTAACTCAGTATTGTGTTTAAATCAGTATTGTGTGCATGTAAGTATTGTGTGTAAATCAGTATTGTGTGCAGTCAGTATTGTGTGCAGTCAGCATTGTGTGCAGTCAGTATTGTGTGCATAGACGCCTGCGTAATGGAGCATTCGGAGCATCTGCTCTCCCACTATTGAACTTGGGGGAGCAAAGGTATGCTCTTGCTCCACCACTTTTTGATCATATGAAAAATATGATATACCCCCCCCCAATATATAAATGTAACCATAACTACATAATTTCAATCAAATTAATAATACGCAATGACACTTAATAGCAAGTTTTTAAGTTTCCAAAGATTGCGACCCCCCTGTGCCCCCCCATCAGTGGCGGCTCGCCACTAGGGGCGCTCGGGCGCCGCCCCCCCTCAGGAACTACCCTGGTTATATGAGAGAACAAGAAAAATAAGTTTTTAGTTTTTTGTTTTATAGCCCTATAAATAATATAAACATGTTTAAAATGAATAATATTTACTCATTTTAAGTATGTTTGTATTTCCAATGCACAATATAACGTTATTATCGCAATTAAAAAACACTCGTTTTCCAGAGCAGGAAGTGACATCACGTTTTTTTTATTTTTTTTATTTTTTTGTATTTCTCGGCCCGGGCTATACGCGATAGCGCTCTGAGTGCGCGTCACAGTTTGATCGCTGTATCCGTCACAGCCAATCAGTGCATAACACGTTGTGCGTTGAAATATGACAATTATGTTGGAATCCGGGCGCGATTTGAAGCGGTCTAGCCAGTAGCGTCAAGAATATCTGTAGCCGCATTTCGCGGAGACGCTCTCTGATTGGCCGACGCCAGTATTTTTTTCCGTAGCAGAATTTCACAGAGACGATCTCTGATTGGCCGAATCCAATTTCTAATGTTCCAATTCTAGCTTCTAGCTTCCTAGGTTGGTTCCTAGGTTGGTCCTAGGTTGTTTGTCTTAGAGCGTGCCGTGACTGCAAGTTCTTTAGACTGTTAAGCTTAGACACTCTTTCAAAGTTGGTTAAGGTTAGAGTTTGTCTTAGAGCATGGCGATAGAACGCCAGGTAGTTTGCAGTCTGTTCGAGCGGAAATGGACAAAGGAATGTACTTGTGTTGTGCTAACGAGCTAACACTTGGCTAACAAGCTATATGGCGGATTATACACGTTTATCAAGCTCTCCTCCCAGATAGCAAAAAATTTGTGAATCAACGTTGAAATAGGGTTCAGCAGAAATATTGAATCTATGTTGAAGCCTGACATCTAAATTATATAGATCGTTGTCTATGACCCTAACGTTGAATCAACGTTAGGTGTCAACCATAGCTGATACTATATCAATGTTGATTCAACCATCATCTAAATGGTAATCTACATGCACATTTTAGTTGATTTTATATTGAATCAATGTTAGACATCAATGTTTATTCAACCATAATCTAAATGGTAATCTACATGCACATTTTAGTTGATTTTATATTGAATCAATGTTAGACATCAATGTTTATTCAACCATAATCTAAATGGTACTCTACTTGTACATTTGTAACTTGTACATCTACTTGTAACTTGTAAAGTTAAGGAATCAATACTGATTAATGTACATTTTACATTAAAATATTGCTGCTGATATGTATACATCATAACATTACATGTTTTTTTCCTGCTGTTAAACACACTATTGTTAAATAAATAATAATAAAATTCTTATATGACCATATTTCCAAAAATGTGTGAACAAAAATGACAACATGGCTTTTAAAATGAAAATTTATTTTTTTCTAGGGTATCAGAACTTCCAGTGACTAAAACTTTACAAAAAACAAATAACAGACCTTATAACAGGCTTTCATTAACAATATAGCCACTGCCAGAATAGTGACACACATATTGTGTGTGGTGAGCACACGCATTCATGCACAACGAAGACAAGATTGCAATCATTTTAACTATAAATTTATGAGCTCAAAGTATGAGCTCACTACTGACTGAAATGTCCAACAAAAAGCATCAATTGTCAAATAATATTGATCACATTAACTAGACTAGATGTTTGAGGAAATTAGAAAGGGAACAACAACTTAACCCTCGTGTCTGATCAGATTCGTATTTGTTTGATAACTTTGCAGTGATGAGCCAACATAATATGTGGCATAATCTTTTAATTATCTTGTATTTTTTTTTTTACTCTTCATAAATAGTTTATTCCACTTCAGCCCGATCATAACCACCACATATTCTTTTTTTTGTCATATTTAACAACTCTTTTCAGAAAAGTGGGAGTATTTCATTACAAAAATAATATAAAAAATGGTTATGATCAGGGCTGAAGTTGAATAACATATTTATGGAAAAGAAAGTGGGAAATTATTTCAACATAATCTTTTTATGGAGTTTTTCAATTTAGTCCCCTAATAAGAGTATAATACTTTAGTTTTCAGACACAAGGGTTAAATATAAACAATGGCATAGGATTTGAATTTAAACACAGTGGAGCTTAGATGATCTACAGTTGTCCACGACTTATCCTCCAAGGCATCTGCTATATAATAATCTTCAGATTTACTTAAGTGTTATTAGTAGGTTACAGCAGTAAGCATTAGTTTGCTCAGTCAATTATGGCCAATTCGTTTTATATTGTTTAATACAGGTAAATAAATAGATAAATGTACCGAAAATAATACCGAACCGTGCCTTTAAAACCGAGGTACGTACCGAACCGTGGATTTTGTGTACCGTTACACCCCTAATGTTTCTATAACTCTCTCTTGCTCAGTGGCCAACAGTGTCAGACTGTGGTTGTACTGGGGCCTAACAAAATTAATAGTTGGTTTCAGGTTGGTTGTCAGTTTGGCCATGGGTAGGTAGGGAATTTATTTTATTTTATTTTATTCTTTCCCACGGCGACTATGGATAGGGAATTTCTTTATTTAATTAAAATGTTCACAACAACATGGATGCATGTACTCTGCCAGCATGTTTAATATCCATAATACTAAATGTTTGACTAAGATTTCTATGAAACTTTATTAATTTTTTTTTTTTTTTTTTTTTTTTTTTTTATAATTTTTTCTAAAAACTCATAAAATATATTGGGTCGCACCTAAATCGGCAGGGTCGGTCGGCAACCTGAAACCAACTATTAATTTTGTTAGGCCTGGGCAGCTCCCAGGTGTGAATGGAACTCTGTGAATGTGAAGCAGGGCGTAGCTGAAAAAGAGCATCTGTGCTCAGCGAACCTACCCTGGGTAAATAAAGGTTAAAATTTAAAATAAAAAAAATAAACACTGCAAGAACAGGCTGAAGCATAAGTCATTCAAGTAGATGCCGTCCATGGAAGAACAGTGTCCAGGGTAATTCCTTGTACTGTATGAACCAGGGAAACAGTGTGCTGGGGTACCCCAAGTTTGACTCTGGTTCGCTTGACAATTAAGTTTGGGTCACTTCGGTTCCAAGAACAGGCTGAAGCAGCATATTCAAGTAGATGCCGTCCATGGAAGAACAGTGTCCATCAGGGTAATTCCTTGTACTGTATGAACCAGGGAAACAGTGTGTGCTGTGCTGTGCTGGGGTAGCTGTGCTGTGCTGGGGTACCCTATGTTTGACTCTGGTTCGCTTGACAATTAAGTTTGGGTCACTTCGGTTCCAAGAACAGGCTGAAGCAGCATAAGTCATTCAAGTAGATGCCAGGGTAATTCCTTGTACTGTATGAACCAGGGAAACAGTGTGTGGTGTGCTGTGCTGTGCTGGGGTACCCTAAGTTTGACTCTGGTTCGCTTGACTTAAGTTTGGGTCACTTCGGTTCCTTAAGATGCCTCCCTCCCGGTCTGGCGCATAACGAAGCCACTTCTTGACAGTTTCGCTGTAGTCCTGGTCGGTCAGCTTGGGGTCAAACTGTCGAGCAGCAGCTGATAGACACAAAAATAAAAAAGGGAGGAAGAGAGGTGGGTGAGATGATGTACGATGATAAGAGCACCCGGCCCTCACTTCATACGAGTGCGATTTTTTTTAATCACTCAATTACTCACTCTGTAGGTCTACAGTAACAAGCTACAGTCAGCATCCAGTTAGACTGGACAGGAAAGAGAATTAAGCAATCGCCTAGCCTGACACCATCTAGGCAATACAATGTGTATCCATGCACTTCTAGATCTATCACAGTGTTTAGAGGGTCTATCACACCCTCTAAGCACTGCTAGACCCTCTAAACACTGTGACAGACCCTCTAAACACTGATAGACCCTCTAAAGACTGTGATAGACCCGACAAACACTGTGATAGACCCGACAAACACTGCTAGACCCTCTAAACACTGTGATAGACCCTCTAAACACTGCTAGACCCTCTAAACACTGTGACAGACCCTCTAAACACTGATAGACCCTCTAAAGACTGTGATAGACCCGACAAACACTGTGATAGACCCTCTAAACACTGTGATAGACCTCTAAACACTGTGATAGACCCTCTAAACACTGTGATAGACCCTCAAAACACTATGATAGACCCGACAAACACTGTGATAGATCTATCACAGTGTTTAGAGGGTCTATCACAGTGTTTGTCGGGTCTATCACAGTGTTTGTCGGGTCTATCACAGTGTTTAGAGGGTCTGTCAGTGTTTAGAGGGTCTGTCCCAGTGTTTAGAGGGTCTATCAGTGTTTAGAGGGTGTGATAGACCCTCTAAACACTGTAATAGACCCTACAAACACTGTGATAGACCCTCTAAACACTGATAGACCCTCTAAACACTGATAGATCTATCAGTGTTTACAGTGTTTGTCGGGTCTATCACAGTGTTTAGAGGGTCTGTCAGTGTTTAGAGGGTCTATCAGTGTTTAGAGGGTCTATCACAGTCTTTAGAGGGTCTATCAGTGTTTAGAGGGTCTATCACAGTGTTTAGAGGGTCTGTCACAGTGTTTAGACGGTCTGATACAGTGTTTAGAGGGTCTGTCACAGTGTTTAGAGGGTCTATCAGTGTTTAGAGGGTGTGATAGACCCTCTAAACACTGTGATAGACCCTCTAAACACTGTGATAGACCCTCTAAACACTGTGACAGACCCTCTAAACACTGATAGACCCTCTAAACACTGTGATAGACCCGACAAACACTGTGATAGACCCTCTAAACACTGTGATAGACCCTCTAAACACTGTGATAGACCCTCAAAACACTGTGATAGACCCAACAAACACTGTGATAGATCTATCACAGTGTTTAGAGGGTCTATCACAGTGTTTGTCGGGTCTATCACAGTGTTTGTCGGGTCTATCACAGTGTTTAGAGGGTCTGTCAGTGTTTAGAGGGTGTGATAGACCCTCTAAACCAGGGGTGGCCAACCCGCGGCTCGCGAGCCGCATGCGGCTCTTTGCCCGTCAATGTTTGGCTCTTCCACCCACATTTTTTTTTTTTTTTTTTTTTTTTTTATGTCACTCATTCCATAAGGACGTAGAATAAACATTTACAATTTTTTTTTAAATGGGCCATTTGCATGTTCTTGGTATCTGAATCTAGGGACATAATGGATCAGTGTCAGAAATAGTGTGTCTGTTACTAGGCTTGAGAAAATTGTAATGAACCAAAGGAGAATATCAATTCTATTTAAAAATGTTTTTATCTTTGACTGTGAATAACACCATGCTAAAATTCACCAGACCTGAAAAATCTAAGCAAATGAATAAAGGGAAGATGATTAAACAGAAGGTTTTGTAGATACAGTACTGAATTCTGCCATCTTTTTTATAATGTAAATTTCTCCACCATTTTTCATCATATTGCAACACCGTTTTTTGCAAGACGTTCACAGAAAGGTAGAGAAACTAACTGCGTTCTGTTTTATGGCAATAACGTTCAGGTTTGTGGGAGATAATCTGAAAAAATAAGAGAAATTAAAAAGTAAATCCAGAAGTCAGATGATTGACAGGGGCTGGTGTGAGCTGGGTAGGGTAGTTTTTCGAAATTTGTAAGCCCTGAGTCTCTTCCTTCAAAAGACTACACTCACTTTTGGCTGTGCCACTTCCTCCTGTCAATATGCGCCGGTTTCCGACTCAATGCCCTGAGATTTCTATAATCTTATATTTCACTAATAACAGTTAAAATAATTGGTAAACAAACGTAATGCTGAAAATATACACTTTACTGTATATCTCGGGCTTAAGAGGTTAACCCTGTGAGGCCCAAATTAAAAAGAAATTAGCAACTTCAGAGGCCAGAGGGTGGGACATATAAACACATTTACTATAAAATAGCATTGTGAGGCTGAACAACAGGACCAATTGACTATACATGTGCTTAAAGGGGAACTATCTTATAAATGGCCTTTTTCAGTGTTTACCATTGTTTCTTAGCTATGTGGACTTATATTAATAGGATATATGTCTCTAATTCTCATATTGGCGCATTCTTCCAATTCTCCTCTCACAATATTCACCCTCACTGAACTGAGTCATCTGAAAATGTGCATATCTGTGATGTCAGAGATTTCTCAGCTGCATAATAATGTGGCAGTTGATGTGGCAGTTGGCACCAGGCCACACAGTGGTTGGCGCCCAGCCTCAAAAACGGCTTAAGATCTTGAGGTAGAAAAATGCGGTTTTTAGTACTTGATTAGAAATACAAAACAATGCATTTTTTTTGAAAAAAACCTAGGTGTTCCATAGACTCACAGGAATTGTGTAAAAGTGCCCAAATAGTGAAAGAAATAGTAAAATAGTTCCCCTTTAACATTTTTTAAATAAACATTATTTTTTTAAATGGCTAAAAGTGATTTTGTAATTTTGCAACCGTGGGTCTCACAGGGTACTTTTAACCCTGTGAGGCCCAAATAAAAAAGACATTAGCAACTTCAGAGGCCAGAGGGTGAGACCTATAAACACATGAAGGGTGCCGTGACTGAAAAAAAAGGTTGAGAAACACTGGTATATGGTGTGGCTCTTTGTGGTACCACAGTCATTTTTGTGGCTCTTAGTCTCTGACTGGTTGGCCACCCCTGCTCTAAACACTGTAATAGACCCTACAAACACTGTGATAGACCCTCTAAACACTGATAGACCCTCTAAACACTGTCACACCCTCTAAACACTGATAGACCCTCTAAACACTGGGACAGACCCTCTAAACACTGGGACAGACCCTCTAAACACTGTGACAGACCCTCTAAACACTGATAGACCCTCTAAACACTATGATAGACCCTCTAAACACTGTGACAGACCCTCTAAACACTGTATCAGACCGTCTAAACACTGTGACAGACCCTCTAAACACTGTGATAGACCCTCTAAACACTGATAGACCCTCTAAAGACTGTGATAGACCCTCTAAACACTGATAGACCCTCTAAACACTGACAGACCCTCTAAACACTGTGATAGACCCGACAAACACTGTAAACACTGATAGATCTATCAGTGTTTAGAGGGCCCTCTAAACACTGTAATAGACCCTACAAACACTGTGATAGACCCTACAAACACTGTGATAGACCCTCTAAACACTGATAGACCCTCTAAACACTGTGATAGACCGTCTAAACACTGTGATAGATCTATCACAGTGTTTACAGTGTTTGTCGGGTCTATCACAGTGTTTAGAGGGTCTATCACAGTGTTTGTAGGGTTTGTAATCACTCGTTTAGCATTTCAAATATTTTAATATTTAAATAAATAAAACTTACATCAACTCCGAGCAGCAGTTTCTCCGTAGGCTCCTTGAAGTACACCATAAGGAGTGTTCTTCGAAGCCTCTGGATCATATCTGGCCAGAACTTCCCTGATCTCCGGGTTGTCCAGTTTCTGGCAGAACTGCAGGATGGTCCGTCCTCTCTGACCCAGGGCATCTTGGATCTTTTGAAGGGCACCGGTGTCTGTCAGGAGGCCAAAGTGGGAGAAACAATTAGATCTGAAATTAGTTTCAAAACGGTTGCACTGTGGGGAACATTTAAAAGTACAGTAGATTACAGTAGATTATTATCTGTTCTTATGCATGCCTGGTGATACTAAATCCAAATTGAACTCAGGCATTTGAAAGATAATATATATATAAATGTGCGAATTGGCTATAATAAGGTCATTTATAAGCATCATATTCTATAATAATATTTCAAATTGCATTGGTCCGGATGGGAGAATTCAGTACTGCATCTACAGAACCTTCGGTTTAATCATCTTCCCTTTATTAATTTCCTTCGATTTTTTTTTACACATGTCCTCAAGAGGGGACTGAACGAGATCAGTGGCAGTTTTTAATGTTTGGTCATTATTAGCATGGTGTTATTCACTGTCAAAGATGCAAAGAAACATCATAATTCATATTCTCATTTGTTTCATCACAATTTAAGCAAGCCTAGTAATAGACACAATATTTCTGACAATGTGAATACATTCCCTGAGGTCCATAGATGTCCCTAGATACCAATAATATGAAAATGGACCTTTCGATTTTGATTACTATTATTGTGAAATAATAATTAAATGTGAAATATTGCTATGTTATTGTGAGATTACAAAATCTGATGTGATATTACAGAGGATTTTGATTACAGTATTTTATTGTGAAATAATAATTAAATTATGTGAAATCAAAGGATACTGTATGAATGTCACTGTAATATGACACTCATAGCAGAATTAGTTATCAATAACCTACCTGTATAAATGTTAAAAGTTGTTGCAAATATTTTTTTCCCATCATAAATATACCAATATATACATACATTTCTTATATTAGTTTTAAAATGACCATTTAACAGTTTAACAGTGCTCTGAAAATGCTCTGAGAACATGCGGTCATCATTCACTGTTTTAAGCACAAACACATTAGGGAGGGAGGGAGAGAGACAGGCCCGGTTTACCATGACTTTTTAGCAAGCAAGGTAGCAGCAATGCTAAGCTAACTGATTGTGCCAGTGTATCCTGTTAAAGAATACATCATAAGCCACATTTTGAAACGTTACTGACGTTAGCCTACATAAAATGTATAACAGTATATACAACAGGTGGATATCACTAAACACCAAAATCAAGAAACATTCATCATAGCTAACTGCTAACGCTACTAGCTAAATTAGCTTCAGCTAGCAGGCATGAATAACGGTTAATATAATATTCTCTACCATGTAAAAACGAACACGGCACTACTCCGCTGGCGTTTGCAATTGAAAGCATACATACAACATACAACATACAACATACTCCCATAATCTAATCATGATACATTTCACATCTCTTCCCCTTGTTACACAAACATACAATATCAATATACAAATACAAACATTTGAACACAATGCCAAATATTTCCTCACCCGTTATCCATCCCCAGAGCGAATGAAAAGAAAAAACAGCGATCCGCGTTGTAACGCGCATGCGCAGAAGCGCAAACGCACAGCAACCGATGTACACCGCGACAACGTACAACTATTATCACAAAACACTCAGTTTCGTCCTAATACAATGCCACGACATCCACCGCGTCCTCTAATACTTCCTAACCATCATTTTCAAAACTCTAATCATAACACATGTCGCCCGCAAACTCACAAAACAGTCGCACGCAAGCTAACAGCCTAGCCAGCCTCATGCTTCCCTTCTTAGGTCCCACAATATGACGTCATCAACCCGCGACTGCTTCTCCATAACAACATCGTCTTACACTTATTACCGCATTAAATATAACCATTAATACGGCCACAATCACACCAACGAACCACTCGACTCGCTTCTTAACAACAATATCTTCCACAGTGTTTCGTCAAATCTCTCACCTCGCCGCCTTAACGTCCCTAGATTTACCGCGGCTCTTCCACAGAGCTAAGCTAGTTAGCCCCAACTCCCAATATGACTCCAGTGCTTGCACATTGTATCTACCGCTTGTTACATTACTTCTTTCAATAGTTTCGCCGCACTCATTTTCACCGCGCTTAAGAGCGTTAGCCTACATAAAATGTATAACAGTATATACAACAGGTGGATATCACTAAACACCAAAATCAAGAAACATTCATCATAGCTAACTGCTAACGCTACTAGCTGAATTAGCTTCAGCTAGCAGGCATGAATAACGGTTAATATAATATTCTCTACCATGTAAAAACGAACACGGCACTACTCCGCTGGCGTTTGCAATCGAAAGCATACATACAACATACAACATACAACATACAACATAATCGACATTATTGCCATGCAGTACTCACCGATGCAGAGAGACATGAGGTAGCAGCCAGGAAGCTGCCGCACAGGTGCATTCTGGGAGGCGGGGCAGCACAAGTGCAGTGCAGTCTGGGTGATGAGACAATGACGACAGCATGTTGAGCAGCATCCGTTGATTCAACATTTATTAGATATTGGCATTTCAATCATTAAAATGCAACCACAAAACAATATAGATTCAATGATATGTTTTCAACATTAGTCAATTGCTTTAGCGGTTAATGGGTGATTCAACATCAATCGTCGACCTTAACCAAAAATCAAGCATTGTGACCATAAATCAACATTGAATTAACACCTTTTGCTATCTGGGCTGCCCTGGACGTTTCAACTAAACAGTGAGTCTCTCTCTCTCTCTCTCTCTCTCTCTCTCTCTCTCTCTCTCTCTCTCTCTCTCTCTCTCTCTCTCTCTCTCTCTCTCTCTCTGTGGTTAACGTTAACGTTTGTAAATAGTTTTTTAGGAGCAGTACTGTTAGGCTACTGCTGGCCATTCATGAAGCGAGACATTGCTGATTGTTTATTTATTTTATAACACAAGACTATGACTACCAACTGCCTAGCCAGCCGTGTATCAATCTTGGATGCAATAATAACGTTACTTACCACACTGACTATGTCGATGGCTCATTGATTTAACTACTGCAGCTCTCTCGGATTGAAAATACGTGGATTATGGCTTGTTCAATATCGTCTATGTTTGAATGAATGAATGAATAAGAACTTTATTAACAGATTGCAGAATGGGTACAATACAGTACGGCTCAATACACACAATTGTTAAGGGGATGCAGACCAGAGAAAGACGTTTGTCTTGTTTACATCAGGGTCCCAGATTTTCGATTCATATCGATAGTTTAATAGCTAGCCTTGGCTCGTTTAACAATATGCAAAATATGTGTACAGCCCTGTACTCATACTGAAGTTATTCTTGGTATATAATAGGTCTGATTGTGTAACGAATCGATTCCACGTCGCGCTGTGTGTGAGAGAGAGAAGGAGAGAGGGAGAGATCTGCCTGTGTTTGGAGACGGGCGAGTTTTGTTTCTAACTTTTCTATTTATATATTGTGTTTCAAGTTGTGAATTAGAGTCTAGACTATACTTTATTTGACTGGTTGTGTGTTGTTGTAGTAACAGCTGAGCGACTCGTTCATAAGAGCCGATTAATTGCCGTGAGCGTGACTCACGCTGCGTGAGTCGAATCGCTCACGTCTTGCCATGAGTCTGTTGCGTGGTACTGTACTGTACATGTTTGCATTTTGCAAAATGTTTGGTATAGCACCCCTAGTGGCGAAGTACCCACCGGCCGCCACTGCCCCCCATATGGTTTGATCCAGTGCCTCTCCCACCCCCAGCAGAGCAGACAGTGGCGCACGGCTTACTTTTTTTTTTATTTCTTTTTTAATAATAATAATAATGCAATAAAAATTAAGGCCTGCCTCTTATATAAGCCTCTCTCTAATAAAGGCCTGGTGCTCTTTGCAGCTGAGGTAAATAGAAGACCCGTCCTATATTTGAGGATTTACGGTAAATCAAGATGTTCAATTATCTTAAGGTACAATACCTGAAATGAAAATGTGTGTGTGTGTGTGTGTGTGTCCAGCCAACCAGGTAACATGGCAGAAAAAAGAAAGAATACAGACATCAGAGCATTTTTCAGTACACCAAAACGCAAAGTAAGAACACTAGTAGCCTAATAGCTCAAAGACTTAAAGGGCGGGCTCCACAAATAATGGATTGCACGGTGTTAATTGCACCCTTACTTACAATTCATTATGAATTGTAAATGGGGGACCCTGATGTAAACAAAACAAAAGTCTTTCTCTGGTCTGCATCCCCTTAACAATTGTGTGTATTGAGCCGTACTATATTGTACCCATTCTGCAATATGTTAATAACATTTTTAATCAATCAATAACAGATTGCAGAATGGGTACAGTACAGTACGGCTCAAAATAGGCTATATTTACAGCAGACCCTGTTATTGTTCCTTGTTGGTATTTTTTCTCTCTTTCTTATTAAAAACTTGGCCTATTTCAAAGGAGATTGATTTAATAAAAATAAAAGAGCGAAAAATCAATATACAGTATATATACAGTATATATATATATTAATATATTATTATTATTATTATTATTATTATTATTATTATTATTATAGTAATTGGCTATCATACTGCAATATAAACTGAGTTTTATAGTGAAAAGAGCAGCTTTATTGGTCAAGATTGAAGGCTCTATATTGCAGAAAATTGCACGTACAGGTTCATTAAATGAAAATAATATCTGCCGTGGAGGGGGTCGGACCCCCTCCAAACCACCCCTTGCCTGTCCCTAATTTTTTTTAAAGAATTAAAAAAAAAAAAAAAAAAAAAAAAAAGGTAAAATTAAAAAAAATTGCACCCCCACTTTCAACTATAACTAGGCGGCCATGATTGTGTGCAGTCAGTATTGTGTGCAGTCAGTATTGTGTGTAAATCAGTATTGTGTGTAAATCAGTATTGTGTGTAAATCAGTATTGTGTGTAAATCAGTATTGTGTGCAGTAAGTATTGTGTGCAGTCAGTATTGTGTGCAGTCAGTATTGTGTGCAGTCAGTATTATGTGCAGTCAGTATTGTGTGCAGTCAGTATTGTGTGCAGTCGGTATTGTGTGCAGTCAGTATTGTGTGCAGTCAGTATTGTGTGTAGTCAGTATTGTGTGCAGTTAGAACTTCAATAATTTTTTAAATAGTTTTTGGTAGATTTTTTTTTATTGTTTTCACTACCAGGCAGTCCGGTAGAGAGCGGGGGGAAGACATTCGGCAAATGACGCCGGGTCCGGGAATCGAACCTGGGTCGGCCGCATCGCGACGCAGCGCATTACATGGTTCGCCACTTGGGCTCCCCAGGCCACTTATTATTATATTATATATATATATATTATATTAGTGTTGTTTGTTCATTAGTCTGACGGCCTGGGGGTTTGTGGTTGGGATGGCTGGGGTCCTTAATACTCCTGTGGGCTTTGCTGACGCACTGTCCATTGTGTATAAATCCTGGATGAAGGGGAGCACCACAGATTCTGGGCCGTTCCACAGATTCTGGGCCGGTCGCACGACTCTCTGTAGAGCCCTGCGGTGTTGAGGGCAGAGCAGTTTCCATACAGGGCGGTGATACATCAGGTCAGTATAGGGAGGTGAAGTGGTGACGTCATCGCTGTTTCCCGCCGCTCTTGAAATCGCAATGTATTTCCAATGGACACATTTCTAAATCGTCTCGTTTAAAACAAATAAAGCATGAACATTGGCATGGTGTACTTTTCTGTGTGTATTCATCCACAAGCTATAGCTCAACGTGAAAATATTCGTTTTCGTTCACTGAGGAACTACACTTCTCTCTGGCAATGCTGACGGCGACAGCACTGAACGACAGGCTGGTAAGTAAGTGTAGTTCTTTTTTAACGACAAATTAAACCTTATAATTAACTTTATTTCAACCAAAAATGCTTTAACAATAATGTTGGTGATAGAAGGGAACTCATTTTGTGCAAAAATGGAAAGCTTGGCAATGTTCATGAGGCAGAATTATTACAATAACGGATAATACATTTTCCTAATGATAAATCCCTATACGGGTGGACCGTGTGGGAAACTAATGTGACGTCAGACGGGTGGACCGTGTGGGAAACTAATGTGACGTCAGACTACACCTCCCTATGCTCTCAGTTATGTCTCTGTAGAAGGCCCATAGGATGTTCAGTAGTCATTTGGTTGCTGGGGCACCTAAATGTTGAATAATCAATTTGTTGGGGGACCTTAAAATAGCTGTGTTGAAGGGCGGCTGAGTGGCGCAGTGGGCAAGGCGCTCACCACTAACGCAGGAGATGCTGGTATCGAGCCCAGCTCTCGGCGTTGCTACCGGCTTGGCCGGCCGTCATACTAACACAATTGGCAAGTGTTAGAGGGTGGGAAAGCCGGTGGGTGGGGATTGGACGTTGTGGACAGCGACTCCTACAGGTCGGTTTAGTGACGCCGTTGCGGCGGAAGCAGGAAGTAGCAGGGGCAGCGTGAGCGTTACTCCTCGCCACTGAGAGTTCGAGCTGTCTGGTGAAAAGATGCAACAGGCTGCCTCCTCGTGTACCGGAGGGGACACGTGATGCAAGGCTT
Organism: Notolepis coatsorum; assembly: GCF_963971535.1. NCBI lineage: Eukaryota > Metazoa > Chordata > Actinopteri > Aulopiformes > Paralepididae > Notolepis > Notolepis coatsorum. Next base: position 72,887,790 of record NC_140169.1, on the reverse strand, counting down.
CTATCCTCACTACAGTCGACCAGTGGGAGGCATAGTCTAGCAACGTTCAAGACAGGGGAGGGGAGAATTGGATAATACGAAATTGGGATGTGAGAAAAAATTGAAAATTAGGAGAAAAAGTGGATACAAAAAAAATAGCTGTGTTGATTTTGACAATTCAAATGCATGGGTAAGATCTGGGCGCTGGCTCAGGTGAGCATGTCCAACTAATAATTAATAATGATTTATTAATAATTAATTTGGTAATTTGCTGAACCGGTGAGTCAATCCCCTGGGACTGCACAGCACAGCTGAAAAGGTGCGTTCAGTAGAGAGCAGTGGCGGCTGCTGACCAAATTTCTTGGTGAAGCACAAAATTATTATATTATATTATATATTAAATTATATTTTTTAAACATCCCCAACACTGCAATACCCCCATTCCTCCCAGGGGTCAGGCTCCTCAAACGCTTCCAATCATTTTGGGGACCATGTTTAAATATCATACTTCTGAAGTATAAACAAACTATACTGCTGTGACGATTTCAATAAAACAGACCATTCTGAGTCAATGGTACAGCAAAACTGTACATTGGAATATTGGTAAACATATCGGTCAATCCCATTGTCCCGTGGGATTATACACCCCCCCCCCCCTCCCCGCGGCGATATTAATATTTGATTAGAAACGCAAGCAAGGCTTGCCGCTACTCATGTGGTCCTTGGGGCCTACCTTATTATTACACACGCAAGGCCACAGCGGGCCAATGAATTCATAATCACTGTAAAATATATATATATATATATTTTAAATGCACTCACCACACAACAGCCAAAGCAGTGACCGATCTCATCTTCCATTGAATATTGCAGCTTCTCCATCGTGACAAGTCCGGCTCGAGTCGAGACACGTTCTTTTATCCCATGGAAAGTGTAAACCGCACCACTTCCGGTATTTTGAGCTCATGGGAGGTTCGGGGGGGAAGGCAGCGCATTCGTCCCCCCGCCCCCCTCCTCCTTACGAGCTCCATGTAAAGCGGAAGTGCAGTGGTCTATGCCATGTCTCGCAGCTCCTCTCTGATTGAGTCTCAGACCGTCGAGGGCTGTCAATCATTCAACCCGCGTTCGTGAGTAGCGTGCGCAAAGTTGCACGGGCGGGGCTTAGATGACTCAAATAGCCTATTTTGATTGGATAATAGAATAAAAAGATCAACCCATGCAGGGAAAGTTGCACTTGAGTGATTGACAGCTAGCCATTACTGACTGCAAGCCTGATCAGAGAGCTCAGAGCTGTCACTTTTGGCCATTTTTGAAGAAAAAAAAATTCACTGGCATTTTTTTACAGAGGAAAACATTTCTAATAAAAAAAAATTATAATAATAATAATTAAAAAAAAATATATATATATATATGTGTAAATTAATAATAATTATGAATTATGAGTGAATTTGTGTTTCACGTGTTGTCATGGAATAACCTCCACTGGACTAGAGAGCAAATCTCCACCAGGCAGTAGCCCCTTTCCTTTCTAGTAGCCTACATGGGAGGAGGGGCTTAATAAGTGTAAGGACGGGGCAAACATAGACCAATGAAAGCAGATCTCCCAGCATTATTCCTATTACACAATCACACTATTACACACCATGACACTATTACATACTGTAGCGACCTCGCCAGCAGGGAGTCGAATGTCATTGCGAGTTCATTGACAACTCCCCTCTTTGTCTCTACGACAAACAGTTCATGCGATATGAAAGGGGGTGGGGCTTATTTCAATGGACAATGACGGAAATGTATTTAAATACTTGCTGTTGACCGATCCGAAAAATAATCGTCCAGAATTCAGGTCCTTGGACAGTCAGTCTACATGTATCTGCAACGGTTAATCTAATTTGGCGTTGTACTGTAGTTACGAATTTAGCTGTGGACAGATGGAATCAAGCAGGGACTCAGACTCACGCAACCGATCACATACTCGCTGTATAATGACAATACGTTTGAATCTAATCTGATGGCAACAGCATTGTGTGTAGCATGTGATTAAAGCCTCAGGCCTCATCCATGGCTCTGCTGCATTAACCCTTTCACTACAACACTACAGAAGGTTAACCGTTCACTACCACACTAACCCTAACCCTAACCCTTTGTCGTGTGGCAGTGAAATGGTGAACCTTCTGTATCGTCGCTGTGAAAGGGTGCTCGGTAAGTGTGGCAGTGAGAGGGTTAAGTACAGCACTGTCCAGAGTGAAACTCATTCGTTTTTATTTTCACGAAACAACCAAACCGGTGCAGGTGGAAAGAATTTGTTGTGCGCCCGACGACAAAACCATCAATCTGCCTGCACCTGCTCCGCTGGCCTTCCAGCAACATGGAAATGAGATGATAATAAATACCTTCACTGTATATTACTGACTACTCTTGTGACCAATAACAAAGCGTACTCAAGTAAAAGTAGACATAGGCCTAAGAAAGAAGAAAGCAGAAGAGAGAAGGACGGGGCTTTTAGTATTATATATATATAGTATAAAGATGGCGCGGCTCAGGTTAGTCGCCATTGGTTTTGCTCCGCAACGATTGTGCTTACTTTGAGTAATTTTGTTTATTTTTACTACTTTTTTTATAGAAACAACACTGGCGGGGACGTCATACGACCGCCAGTCACTTATTGACCTAAACTCCGGACTTAAAGAGGAGTTTAGAGACACTTTATGCCAAGATTGGCCACCGGAGATCAGGCGAGACAGAGAGAAAGAGAAATGCCGCGGCAAGAAGAAGCATAGAGGCAGGAGAAGCGGAATCAGATTAAGGTTCAAAAGATCTGCTTACCGTCCGGCAATCCCATCCATCTTTCTGGCGAATGCACGTTCGCTAGAGAGTAAGATGGATGATTTACGAGCGAGTGTCCGATTCCAGCGAGAGATGAGGGACTGCAACAGCATGTGCTTCACGGAGACTTGGTTTAAACCAACAATGCCGGACCACAGCGTCTCTCCCTCGGACTCCTTCACCATCTTCCGAGCTGACCGCACAGAAGCCTCCGGGAAGAGCATCGGCGGGGGTGTCTGTCTTCTGACCAACAACGGCTGGGTTAGCCCCAAGGAGATCAAGATACTCTCCCGTTCATGCTCCCCGGACATGGAACATCTCTCCATTCAATGTCGCCCCTTCCACCTTCCCGGAGAGTTTACAGCGATCATCATGACTGCGGTGTACATCCCTCCCCAAGCAAACACCGCCAGGGCTCTGGCGGAGCTACAGGAACGTCTAAACATCCACCAGATAAAACACCCAGACGCAGCCATGATCGTAGCCGGTGATTTCAATCAGGCGAATTTGAAGAAAGTGATGCCCTCCTTTTTTCAGCACATCGCCTGCTCCACCAGAGGAGGGAATACGCTCGATCACTGCTACACCCCGTTCAGAACCGGCTACAAGGCTGTACCGGCTCCTCCACTAGCGGAAGCTACAACCACATCTGATCATGACTCCATTTTCCTTCTGCCCGCACTGTAAAAATTAACCAGCATTTCACAACATTTAACAGTATTATCTTACAGTAACATATTGTAATTAAGGCCTCCTGTAATATCCCAACAAATACATGTAAAAAAGACAGTATCTTTTGATTTCACATTATATTATTCTTATTTCACAATAAAATACCGCAATCAAAATCCTCTGTAATATCACATCAGATGTTGTAATCTCACAATAGCATATCAACATATGACATTATATTATTCTTATTTCACAATAAGATACCGCAATCAAAATCCTCTGTAATATCACATCAGATGCTGTAATCTCACAGTAGCATATGAATATTTCACATAATTTATTTATTATTTCACAATAAAATATTGCAATCAAAATCCTCTGTAATATCACATCAGATGTTGTGATCTCACAGTAGCATATCAACATATCACATTATATTATTCTTATTTCACAATAAAATATTGTAATTTTATACAAAACAAGACGAAAGTCTTTCTCTGTAATATCACATCAGATGTTGTAATCTCACAATAGCATATCAATTTATCACATTATATTATTCTTATTCCACAATAAAATATTGTAATTTTATACAAAAGACGAAAGTCTTTCTCTGTAATATCACATCAGATGTTGTAATCTCACAATAGCATATCAACATATTACATTATATTATTCTTATTTCACAATAAAATACCGCAATCAAAATCCTCTGTAATATCACATCAGATGTTGTAATCTCACAGTAGCATTATGAATATTTCACATAATTTATTTATTATTTCACAACAAAATATTGCAATCAAAATCGTTTGTAATATCACATCAGATGTTGTAATCTCACAATAGCATATCAATTTATCACATTATATTATTCTTATTCCACAATAAAATATTGTAATTTTATACAAAACAAGACGAAAGTCTTTCTCTGTAATATCACATCAGATGTTGTAATCTCACAATAGCATATCAACATATTACATTATATTATTCTTATTTCACAATAAAATACCGCAATCAAAATCCTCTGTAATATCACATCAGATGTTGTAATCTCACAGTAGCATTATGAATATTTCACATAATTTATTTATTATTTCACAATAAAATATTGCAATCAAAATCCTTTGTAATATCACATCAGATGTTGTAATCTCACAATAGCATATCAATTTATCACATTATATTATTCTTATTCCACAATAAAATATTGTAATTTTATACAAAACAAGACGAAAGTCTTTCTCTGTAATATCACATCAAATGTTGTAATCTCACAATAGCATATCAACATATCACATTATATTATTCTTATTTCACAATAAGATACCGCAATCAAAATCCTCTGTAATATCACATCAGATGTTGTAATCTCACAGTAGCATATGAATATTTCACATAATTTATTTATTATTTCACAATAAAATATTGCAATCAAAATCCTCTGTAATATCACATCAGATGTTGTAATCTCACAGTAGCATATCAACATATCACATTATATTATTCTTATTTCACAATAAAATATTGTAATTTTATACAAAACAAGACGAAAGTCTTTCTCTGTAATATCACATCAGATGTTGTAATCTCACAATAGCATATCAATTTATCACATTATATTATTCTTATTCCACAATAAAATATTGTAATTTTATACAAAACAAGACGAAAGTCTTTCTCTGTAATATCACATCAGATGTTGTAATCTCACAATAGCATATCAACATATTACATTATATTATTCTTATTTCACAATAAAATACCGCAATCAAAATCCTCTGTAATATCACATCAGATGTTGTAATCTCACAGTAGCATTATGAATATTTCACATAATTTATTTATTATTTCACAACAAAATATTGCAATCAAAATCCTTTGTAATATCACATCAGATGTTGTAATCTCACAATAGCATATCAATTTATCACATTATATTATTCTTATTCCACAATAAAATATTGTAATTTTATACAAAACAAGACGAAAGTCTTTCTCTGTAATATCACATCAGATGTTGTAATCTCACAATAGCATATCAACATATTACATTATATTATTCTTATTTCACAATAAAATACCGCAATCAAAATCCTCTGTAATATCACATCAGATGTTGTAATCTCACAGTAGCATTATGAATATTTCACATAATTTATTTATTATTTCACAATAAAATATTGCAATCAAAATCCTTTGTAATATCACATCAGATGTTGTAATCTCACAATAGCATATCAATTTATCACATTATATTATTCTTATTCCACAATAAAATATTGTAATTTTATACAAAACAAGACGAAAGTCTTTCTCTGAAATATCACATCAAATGTTGTAATCTCACAATAGCATATCAACATATCACATTATATTATTCTTATTTCACAATAAAATATTGTAATTTTATACAAAACAAGACGAAAGTCTTTCTCTGTAATATCACATCAGATGTTGTAATCTCACAGTAGCATATCAACATATCACATTATATTATTCTTTATTTCTTATTTCACAATAAAATATTGTAATTTTATACAAAACAAGACGAAAGTCTTTCTCTGTAATATCACATCAGATGTTGTAATCTCACAATAGCATATCAATTTACCACATTTTATTATTCTTATTTTACAATAAAATATTGTAATTGTATACAAAACAAGACGAAAGTCTGTCTCTGTAATATCACATCAGATGTTGTAATCTCACAATAGCATATCAACATATCACATTATATTATTCTTATTTCACAATTACCGCAATCAAAATCCTCTGTAATATCACATCAGATGTTGTAATCTCACAGTAGCATATGAATATTTCACATAATTTATTTATTAGTTCACAATAAAATATTGCAATCAAAATCCTCTGTAATATCACATCACATTTTGTAATCTCACAGTAGCATATGAATATTTCACATAATTTATTTATTATTTCACAATAATATATTGTAATTTTATAAAAAAAAACAAGACAAAAGTCTTTCTCTGTAATATCACATCAGATGTTGTAATCTCCCAATAGCATATCAACATATCACATTATATTATTCTTATTTCACAATAAGGTGTTATAAGTGGTTGCTAGGGTGTTTCTAGGTGGTTGCTAGGGTGTTATAGCTGGTTGCTAGGGTGTTTCTAGGTGGTTGCTTGGTGTTATATGTGGTTGCTAGGGTGTTTCTAGGTGGTTGCTAGGGTGTTATAAGTGGTTGCTAGGGTGTTTCTAGGTGGTTGCTAGGGTGTTATATGTGGTTGCTAGGGTGTTTCTAGGTGGTTGCTAGGGTGTTATAAGTGGTTGCTAGGGTGTTTCTAGGTGGTTGCTAGGGTGTTATATGTGGTTGCTAGGGTGTTTCTAGGTGGTTGCTAGGGTGTTTCTAGGTGGTTGCTAGGGTGTTATGGGTGGTTGCTAGGGTGTTTCTAGGTGGTTGCTAGGGTGTTATAAGTGGTTGCTAGGGTGTTTCTAGGTGGTTGCTAGGGTGTTATATGTGGTTGCTAGGGTGTTTCTAGGTGGTTGCTAGGGTGTTATAAGTGGTTGCTAGGGTGTTTCTAGGTGGTTGCTAGGGTGTTTCTAGGTGGTTGCTAGGGTGTTATAAGTGGTTGCTAGGGTGTTATATGTGGTTGCTAGGGTGTTTCTAGGTGGTTGCTAGGGTGTTATAAGTGGTTGCTAGAGTGTTTCTAGGTGGTTGCTAGGGTGTTATATGTGGTTGCTAGGGTGTTTCTAGTTGGTTGCTAGGGTGTTATAAGTGGTTGCTAGGGTGTTTCTAGGTGGTTGCTAGGGTGTTATATGTGGTTGCTAGGGTGTTTCTAGGTGGTTGCTAGGGTGTTATATGTGGTTGCTAGGGTGTTTCTAGGTGGTTGCTAGGGTGTTTCTAGGTGGTTGCTAGGGTGTTATGGGTGGTTGCTAGGGTGTTTCTAGGTGGTTGCTAGGGTGTTATAAGTGGTTGCTAGGGTGTTTCTAGGTGGTTGCTAGGGTGTTTCTAGGTGGTTGCTAGGATGTTATGGGTGGTTGCTAGGGTGTTTCTAGGTGGTTGCTAGGGTGTTATAAGTGGTTGCTAGGGTGTTTCTAGGTGGTTGCTAGGGTGTTTCTAGGTGGTTGCTAGGGTGTTATGGGTGGTTGCTAGGGTGTTTCTAGGTGGTTGCTAGGGTGTTATAAGTGGTTGCTAGGGTGTTTCTAGGTGGTTGCTAGGGTGTTATAAGTGGTTGCTAGGGTGTTTCTAGGTGGTTGCTAGGGTGTTATATATGGTTGCTAGGTTGTTTCTAGGTGGTTGCTAGGGTGTTACAAGTGGTTGCTAGGGTGTTTGTAGGTGGTTGCTAGGGTGTTATAGCTGGTTGCTAGGGTGTTTCTAGGTGGTTGCTAGGGTGTTATATGTGGTTGCTAGGGTGTTTCTAGGTGGTTGCTAGGGTGTTATAAGTGGTTGCTAGGGTGTTTCTAGGTGGTTGCTAGGGTGTTATATGTGGTTGCTAGGGTGTTTCTAGGTGGTTGCTAGGGTGTTATAAGTGGTTGCTAGGATGTTTCTAGGTGGTTGCTAGGGTGTTATATGTGGTTGCTAGGGTGTTTCTAGGTGGTTGCTAGTGTGTTATAAGTGGTTGCTAGGGTGTTTCTAGGTGGTTGCTAGGGTGTTATATGTGTTTGCTAGGGTGTTTCTAGGTGGTTGCTAGGGTGTTATAAGTGGTTGCTAGGGTGTTTCTAGGTGGTTGCTAGGGTGTTATATGTGGTTGCTAGGGTGTTTCTAGGTGGTTGCTAGGGTGAAAAGCATGGTGAAGAGGTCGTGACCCGGGTGGGCGGGGTCTGCCATGATCTTCCTCGCCCTCCTCAAGGCCCTGGAGGAATGTAGGGACTCGAGGGAGGGAAGGGGGCAGCCGATCACACTCTCCGCTGATCGTATCACCCGCTGCAGCTTGGCCTTGTCCCTGACCGTGGCTGCAGGGAACCAGGTGATGATGGAGAGGGTGAGGATGGACTGGATGATGGCAGTGTAGAATTGGACCATCATAGTCCTCTGCAGCCTAAACTTCCCTAACAGGGGAGCCTAGGCATCATTGGGACAGGTCTCTGCTCATCAGCAAGGAAAGGTACTGCTTTGGGGAGAAAGTATATCATCTATCACTACTGCCACCGGGTGTGGGAGGGTGCGGGTAGTATTAGGAGAAGTGTGGGTGTGTGGGGAATTACTGCGAGTCGCCCTGGAGGGCAAGAAGGACCAGCGCACTACCCCTAGGTTAGTAAATCCTATAGGCCCCATCCACTCCCTCTGCTAAAGCTCCACTCTACTCCTGCACTAAAGTCAGGGATTCAGTTGGACTCAGATCTGCATGCTGCGTTCCCCCTACCTGGTGAAAGTGTACATCTACTCTCATAAAGTAGGGATAATCCACCCTGCTACACAAACATCTCAAAACAAACTGGTCAGACTACATGCTTGACCTTACTCCTAGAACCCACCTCACCCCTGCCCACTTTGACAACCTAGGATGGCTTAGAGTAGACGACAGAGTACAGCAACTTGCAATGGGCCTGGTACCCAGATTCGGCTCAATCAGGGACTAAACACATTTCGCAATTATGCCACATCAATGTGGAACGCCCTACCCAAAGCTGTAAAGGAATGTGAATCACTACCCACTTTCAAAACCACTCTCAAAGAACACCTATACGGGAGACTGCAATTCGAAACTGGCCCCTGTAAATGTCCTAACCCAACCCCCTCCAATGTACAGTAAATTACCAAACATGGTTTTGTCAATATTCCAATGTGCTTGTACAGTTGTACAGTGTCCACCCACCCCTCCTATACCCAACCTACCCAACCCCACCCACCCAACCACCTCCAATGTACAGCCCCCCCCCACCCCACCCCACCCAATGTACGGTTTCATAAATGTATAGATGTAGCAGTACTGTCTATCTGTATGGCATGTATGTGTGTGTGTGTGTGTGTGTGTGTGTGTGTGTGTGTGTGTGTGTGTGTGTGTGTGTGTGTGTGTGTGTGTGTGTGTGTGTGTGTGTGTGTGTGTGTGTGTGTGTGTGTGTGTGTGTGTGTGTGTGTGTGTGTGTGTGTGTAAATGAATGAACCGAAATATCTAGTTTGCTGATAGATACACAAAATGGGTTTATTTATGTTGATTTAATTTGGTTGTGTTGATGTTTCCATTTTTGCAAAATGGGTATATTCTGTTTGGTTTTACACAATAAGTCTATTGGTGTGTTGTGTGTGTGTAGGGGCAGGTATATATAAGATTTTTTCTTCTTCCTGTTCCTTTCGGCCATGGTATTTGGTGAATTATATGAATATGTACTGCTGGACTGTGGTAATTCCATGTATGAATAAATAAATGATGATGACGATGTATGTCATATATCCTGATGAATTGAAAATGGGGGACCCTGATGTAAACAAGACGAAAGTCTTTCTCTGGTCTGCATCCCCTTAACAATTGTGTGTATTGAGCTATACTGTATTGTACCCATTCTGCAATCTGTTAATAACATTTTCAATCAATCAATCAGTCAATCAGTACCCGTTCTGCACCTGCGTATTGGGGCCACTATAGACATAAACATGTTCAGACTTGTCCAGACCTCACACGTGCAGCGTATCAGCTTCCTGGGCGCTTCCCAGAATGCGCACTACACCTGACTGTGCCCCGCCTCCCAGAATGGACCTCGCTGTGCTGCAACTAACTTCCTGGATTGCCGTATCCTCGTGTCTCTCTGCATTGTTAAGACCAATAATACGTGAGTAGTGCATGAACAGAACTTGTAAGTGGCTTTGGATAAAAGTGTCAGCTAAATGACTAAATGTAAATGTAAATGTATCGTTGGGAGCTAACGGTAGTAGCTGGCTGACGCTGGCTAACTAACGTGGCTATCGTTGGGAGCTAACTGTAGTAGTAGGCCCAAGCCTACTGATTGTATGTGCGCAGTTGCACTGTTCGGCCACACACAACCGGGGATTTGCTACACTGCAATCGCGGTCTTTGAAACCGGTGGCCAGGGTGAAGTTTTGCGGTTTTGCAGTTGCGTGTGGGCATAGCAACCGAGGTTATTCCCAGTGTTTACAGCAGAGCTGTCGCAATTATTTCCCATGTTCACGGCAGACCGTGGGGTAGAGAGATTATAGCAGAGCCAGCTACACCAGTGTTTACAGCAGAGCTGTCCCAAGTAGCGTTATATGAAAATGATTGTAACAAACTTTTATTGTCTGTGTTGAAGAGTGTTGTGATCGACTGATGTCTGTTGTCGCATTCCTGACCTGACGCTCAGAGTAAACATGTACAGTAGCTGCACCTGCAGCTAAACTAAACTCATGTGTTGTCAAGTTATTGTTATAAGGAACCCAGTCCAGACTGCATCCCCTTAACAATTGTTTGTATTGAGCCGTATTGCATTGTACCCATTCTGCAATGTGTTAAATAACGTTTTGCATCCATTCACAGCGGTAACGTTACCACATTACGTTAGCATTTGAGCTATATACTATACATAGATATAGCCATTCACATTAGCATGTAGCTAACAACATGTAGCATTGCTATACCATATATGCTTGCTTGCTAAAAGGTGCTTTGGGGGGGGGGGGTATAATCGTAGTTTATAGACTATTGTTTTCTGTGCAGTACACCTGAGATTAATCACCTCATCCAGTACTGTTTGACATGAATTTTTCGAAAATTTGCCTACATACCCAAGTAAAAGGGAAGATTGCTCCAGTTCTACAAGGACCATTTGCATGTTCTTGGTATCTAGGAACATCTATGGAACTCAGGGAATGTATTCCCAGTGTTATAAATATTGTGTCTGGTAATATGCTATGAGTAAATTGTGATGAAACAAAGGAGAATATGAATTATGATTTTTCTTTGCATCTTTGACAGTGAATAACACCATGATAATAATGACCAAAGTAAAAAAAACTGACACTGACCTCGTTCAGTACCCTCTTGAGATCATGTGTACAAAAAAATCTAAGGAAATTAATAAAGGGAAGATGATAAAACCGAAGGTTCTATAGATACAGTACTGAATTCTCCCATCCGGACCAATGCTATTTGAAATATTATTATAGAATATATGCTTATATATATACCTTATTATAGCCAATTCGCACATTTATATATATACATATAGTATCTTTCAAATGCCCGAGTTCAATTTGGATTTAGTATCACCAGGCGCGCATAATACAGATATCTACTGTAATCGACTGTACTTTTTTATTTCTCCCACAGTGCAACCGTTTTGAAACTAATTTCAGATCTAATTGTTCCTACATGTTAACAATAGGGAAGAGAAACTAACTGCGTTTTAAAATTTGTCAAAAACGTTAGCTTTTGTGGCTTATTATCCCGAATAATATTGAAATAATTTATACAGAACTCTGAACCTTGAATCCCATTATAATCTTCCAGGAAGTGTAGTTCAGAAAAATTCCCACGGTAAAATGTTTTCAAAATGGTCGCCCTCTCAGAATATACTTCAGCAAATCGAAAAGTTAAATCTATCTAATGGCACTTTTAACCTATTGCTAAACTAACGTATTGATGATAATATACATTCTACATGCTTTTGTGACATGTTGGTGATGTTAATACTTGAATACGTTTGATATTAAAAACGCAAATTTTATGCAACACTCGGGTGGAACAGGTTAAACTGCTGGTTGTGTGTCCCATTCACAGCTCAGTAAAAGAGAAGTGCTCCATCCATCTCGACTCCTGTGTCCGTTATTCACACAGGACAGAAACACAGTGGTCACATTTGCTTCACTGATTCAAATTTTTTTTTTCTTTTCTTTAATAGGTTGAAGGTTCATCATCCTTACACAGCTTGCACAGGGAGAGATCTTATGCCCCATAGGTGATGAACAGAAGTAAGCTCAACACTGCAGTGATGAGTGAAATGATTGGTTCTGTGTTTCAGGTTCATGGTAGAGGGGTCTACAGTCAAATTGTGAACTCATTTAACAGCATCATAATTTTTTTTTTGCTGTCTAGTGTTAGTCTCCTTGTATTTAAAGAAGGCTAGACGCCGCAGAGAGGGAAGACGACACACTGGAGTGGCAGGAGAGTCCAGACTGACGAGAGGTCCTGTTAACCAATACGGGTATGTGTAGGGGTGGCAAAACAGCGCCAGTGTCCTCTCCATTCACACTCCATTGGGAGCAATTAGGGGTTACAGGGGCACTGCCATGCTAGACTAACTTAGGTTATTTGGATTGAATGTTTAAATTATGTATATATTTTGTAAAATATAATTTCCCCCAATAGTATTGAGTTAACCTATGATTCCCTATAGGTGTGTGAGGTGGGGCCCAGCAGACATACCGGATGGGGAGACAGAGGAAGCCTGCGGGAAGGGATCTGCGGAATATCTACTCAGGCATGCAATCTACTTGACTTTTGGTGAATTGACACATGAATAAACATCCCACATTAAGCAAAAAGGCCACCTTAATATTCAGAATGAGTAATGATGAGAGAGCATGAAATTAAAGGTTTGCCACTAAATTTCCCAGAGGTGGCTACATCAAATTTAATTGTTGTTACTTGGGTACTCATTACATGTATTTGTATGTCTGTACACAGAGGACGGGATGGGTGGGGCAGAGAGCCGAAGTTCTGATGGAGAGGACCTACGTCATCCTGCAGCGGTTCTTGAACAAAATGCCTGCACCAACGATGGTGGAGCTCAAAGAAGAATGGCCTTTTCTCTTCGCTCAGACGGGGCTTTTCTCCCACTTTGGCCTCCTGACAGACACCGATGCCCTTCAAAAGATCCAAGATGCCCTGGGTCAGAGAGGACGGACCATCCTGCAGTTCTGCCAGAAACTGGACAACCCGGAGATCAGGGAAGTTCTGGCCAGATATGATCCAGAGGCTTCGGAGAAGACTCCTTATGGTGTACTTCAAGGAGCCTACGGAGAAACTGCTGCTCGGAGTTGATGTAAGTTTTATTTATTTAAATATTAAAATATTTGAAATGCTAAACGAGTGATTACAAACCCTACAAACACTGTGATAGACCCTCTAAACCAGGGGTCTCAAACTCGCGGCCCGCGGGCCAATTGCGGCCCGCTGGATGATATTTTGCGGCCCCACAGATGATTTAAAAAAAATTATAATAATAAAATCCCAAAAAACGTTTTTTAGTCATGTCATCACAAACACTGGCATTTAAAGGGTACAAATAAAACAATTCCTGCACCAGAATGCAGGAAATGAAGTCTGATTTAACTTAACTAGCCCTTTATTAGTTGAATCTTGTGCTGGTGGTGGAATTTAACAAATACATGGAACGGCTGGGGTGTCTCGAGGAGAGGTTTGGGAACCACTGGACTAGAGCAAGGGTTCCCAAAGTGGGGTTTGCGACCTCTAGGGGACTCGCGAGCCGCCTAGGGGCCACTGAACTTAGTCAAGCCAGGCCAATAGTTAGATAACCTAGGTGGGGTACAACCAGAATCGTTCACTGCAACCCACACAAGTTGGAGAACCGTCTCTCTCTATCACTCTTGCTCACACACACACACACACACACACACACACACACACACACACACACACACACACACACACACACACACACACACACACACACACACACACACACACACACACACACACACACACACACACACACACACACAGGGAGCCGCATGTGATTGGTGGAGGCGGGACCCTTACAAAAAACTAAAAATCCATCAAAATCAGTGTTGTTATATGCTAGCCTGTTTTTTAACAATCATTTGTGATGCCATCACAAACACTGGCATTTAAAGGGTAAAAATAAAATAAATGCCTACACCAGAATGCAGGAAATGAAGTCTTTGTAACAAAATGTCCTGGTGGGGACCCCCAGACCCCCGCTTAAAAAGTGGCCTGACTGGGGCTATATTTCGCACTATATTTCCTGGCCTGAATGATTTCCCCAGTCCGGCCCTGGTTAAAGGCCTCCAATGCTTATTAGTGTGTGTGCGTTTGAACGTTTGCATGTTTCAACCATACATTTCCATTTATAAAAAAAATTATACATTTAAAAAAAAATGTTTTACCTCCTGTAATAGTGGCGGTCGCGGCTCTCTGACACTGTTATTTCGGGGGTCGCGGCCTGAAAAGTTTGGGAACCCCTGGACTAGAGCATACATTTGAGCCATCAAAGAAATTAAGCAAAAGTGGTTACCTGTGTTGAACTGGTTTATTTTTTAGAAAATAAAAAAATATAGTGGATTACTATTATGACTACTACCACTGCCAATACTACTGATACATCCCTATTTTTTTTTTGAAAATTCGTTTTTTTGTTGGTTCATTATACAACTGTGGCGGGACTAATTAGACTGTGGTGGGCCGCCACAGTCTAGGTAATTAATGGGAAACTCTCTAGCAAAACATGACACAATGTGATCCTATCTCCGATAGAGCGGCTGGTCGCAGAGACGCGAGTTGAACGAACACATCGGGAGGAGAATGAATGAATGAATGAGAACTTTATTTAACAGATTGCAGAATGGGTACAATACAGTACGGCTCAATACACACACTTGTTAAGGGGATGCAGACGGAGATAGGATCACATTGTGTCATGTTTTGCTAGAGGGTGGCGATGTTTATTATTCCGAATAGATCTACATGGGCTTATAGCCTATAATACGTGACATTTGAAGCAGGCAATAATTGCTGTTGTAATTGTCTGGTAATAGCTGTTTCGAGTGTTTATTATTGGGTTGTTGTCGCAGTCAATTTGCGGCTCGTATGGTACTCTCTTCCTATACCCAGTTAAATCTGTCTTCATATCTCACGCCCCAAAGGCGATAGCGAGGGGGGCGTACGCGTGTAGGTCAGTGGCCAATCAGAGCGCAAAACGGGAACCCGGAAACACAACTGCGTTGGGTAAAGCATACACGCGACCTGCGTGGCTGTATACTCTGCTATAGACTCTGCTCCACTATCAATGAGGTATAGGATACTAAAAAAGAGCTTATGTGTTCCTTTGCATCGAGGGGGAAATCTGACAGAAGGCATTGCATCTCTTGCACTCCCATCAAGTCCAGTTTGTGATACGGCACACATATGACGCTTATAAATAATATCCTGAGCTGGCATGTCTCCATTCCATCTGCGCTTGTAACCGGAGGGCTAGGAGTTGCTTTGTCCTTTAGCTGGATTTTCCTATCTGCACAGGGACTCTGAAGCTTTTACAGGCTGATAAGTATAGCCTATACCCATCTGATGGTGGAGTAGAAAAGTGCTGTCCCCTGAACTGCAGGGTTCTGTGTCATGTCCTTGCAGGAATGCACTTGATGTTGATGTGCTATCTTGTTAAGAAATTGACATAATGGTTTAATTCACATTATAGTATGGCTTCAAAATTCGGATAAGTAAACATTATGTTAGAGGTACCATGAGGCACTCTGCTAGGCTAAACAAATATTTGTATTGTGAGGATGATCCAACAAGTTTGAACTAGTAGCAGTCTTCATCAGGGTGTGGTGTGGGAAAAAACACAGGTGAGCACCTTGATAAATGCTGAGTCTATTTAAAACTGAAACGTATCTTTGCTTATTAACAGATGCTTCTTGGGCATCAACCAGGAGAAAGGCTCCAGGGCAAAGAAGCGAAGCGCCATCAACCCTCAAGTGACCACCCTTCTTCGTAAGCTCATAGACTTTGAATGGTCTGCATCTGCATAGACAATCGTCCTTCTCCTGTCGTCCCCTGACGTGAACACCCTTCTTCGTAAGTAAGCTCATAAACTTTGGTCTGCAAAGACAATTGTCCTTCTCCTGTCGTCCCCTGACGTGAACACCCTTCTTCGGAAGCTCATAGATTTTGAATGGTTTGCAAAGACAATTGTCCTTCTCCTGTCGTCCCCTGACGTGAACACCCTTCTTCGGAAGCTATAGACTTTGAATGGTCTGCATCTGCATAGACAATTGTCCTTCTCCTGTCGTCCCCTGACGTGAACACCCTTCTTCAGAAGCTCATAGACTTTGAATGGTTTGCAAAGACAATTGTCATGCTCCTGTCGTCCCTGCGCCTCTTTTGTTATTTTTAGTGCCTCTTTTGTTCTTTTGAGTGAGTGCATAAAGTGTATTCATTAGTTCCATTTTCGGGTAAGACCTGGAAGTACCAGTTTCATGGCGACAGTGGCTCGGGAGGTAGAGCAGTCGTCTGGCAATCCGGAGATTCCCGCTCCTCCCCGGGCAGCGTGTCGATGTGTCCTTGAGCAAGACACTTAACCCCTACATGCTCCCGTCGGTGTGTGATTGGGTAAAATGTGCACAAATTGTAAAAAAAAAAGAAACAGCCATTTACCATTTTACTTACGAATATTATTACTTTGTCTTAGTTTTGCCGTTTTGAGCAGTGTTGACCAGCAGTTTAAAAATAATATTTAAAATGTTTATTAGCAATGCCGAGCTTTCAAACCATTGCGTTTCTCTGTCCGAAACTCTCGTGCAACTGTGTACCTTTGAATTTTCTCTGTGATACTTGTACAACGAGCGTTTCGCAGAGGAACAGTTCTTCAGAGTTAATATGGGATTTTCCTATGGGTCAAATGTGCACAAATTGTAAAAAAGAAAACAGCCATTTACCATTTCAATAATAAGAATATAATTCTTTGTAATATAATTCTTTGTAATAATTCTGTCTTTTGACAATAAAATCCCATAATTAACTCTGAAGAACTGGCGAAACGCTCGTCATACAAGGTGCATCAGTCAGCTAAAGCCGTTTTGAGCAGTGTTGACCAGAGGTTTATAAAATAATATTTAAAATGTTTATTAGCAATGCCGAGCTTTCAAACCATTGCGTTTCTATGTCCGAAACCCTCATGCAACTGTGAGTACCTTTGAATTTTGTATGCGATACTTGTACAACAAGCGTTTCGCAGAGGACCAGTTATTCACAGTTAATATGGGATTTTCCTATGGGTAAAATGTGCACAAATATGTAAAAAAAGAAGAAAAAAAAGCAGCCATTTACCATTTTACTTACGAATATGATTACTTTGTCTTAGTTTTGCCGTTTTGAGCAGTGTTGACCAGCAGTTTATAAAATAATATTTAAAATGTTTATTAGCAACGCCAAGCTTTCAAACCATTGCATTTCTCTGTTCGAAACTCTCGTGCAACTGTGTACCTTTGAATTTTCTCTGCGATACTTGTACAACAAGCGTTTCGCAGAGGACCAGTTCTTCAGAGTTAAGATGGGATTTTCCTATGGGTCAAATGTGCACAAATTGTAAAAAAGAAAACAGCCATTTACCATTTCAAGAATAAGAATATAATTCTTTGTAATATAATTATTTGTAATAATTCTGTCTTTTGACAATAAAATCCCATAATTAACTCTGAAGAACTGGCGAAACGCTCGTCATACAAGGTGCATCAGTCAGCTAAAGCCGTTTTGAGCAGTGTTGACCAGAGGTTTATAAAATAATATTTAAAATGTTTATTAGCAATGCCGAGCTTTCAAACCATTGCGTTTCTCTGTCCGAAACCCTCATGCAACTGTGAGTACCTTTGAATTTTCTCTGCGATACTTGTACAACGAGCGGGATTTTCCTATGGGTAAAATGTGCACAAATTGTAAAAAAGAAAACAGCCATTTACCATTTCAAGAATAAGAATATAATTCTTTGTAATAATTCTGTCTTTTGACAATAAAATCCCATAATTAACTCTTAAGAACTGGCGACACGCTCGTCGTACAAGGCGCATCAGTCAGCTAAAGCCGTTTTGAGCAGTGTTGACCAGCAGTTTATCAAATAATATTTAAAATGTTTATTAGCAACGCAGAGCTTTCAAACCATTGCGTTTCTATGTCCGAAACCCTCATGCAACTGTGAGTACCTTTGAATTTTCTATGCGATACTTGTACAACAAGCGTTTAGCAGAGGACCAGTTATTCACAGTTAATATGGGATTTTCCTATGGGTAAAATGTGCACAAATATGTAAAAAAAGAAGAAAAAAAAGCAGCCATTTACCATTTTACTTACGAATATGATTACTTTGTCTTAGTTTTGCTGTTTTGAGCAGTGTTGACCAGCAGTTTATAAAATAATATTTAAAATGTTTATTAGCAACGCCAAGCTTTCAAACCATTGCATTTCTCTGTTCGAAACTCTCGTGCAACTGTGTACCTTTGAATTTTCTCTGCGATACTTGTACAACGAGCGTTTCGCAGAGGACCAGTTCTTCAGAGTTAATATGGGATTTTCCTATGGGTCAAATGTGCACAAATTGTAAAAAAGAAAACAGCCATTTACCATTTCAAGAATAAGAATATAATTCTTTGTAATATAATTCTTTGTAATAATTCTGTCTTTTGACAATAAAATCCCATAATTAACTCTGAAGAACTGGCGAAACGCTCGCCATACAAGGCGCATCAGTCAGCTAAAGCCGTTTTGAGCAGTGTTGACCAGCAGTTTATAAAATAATATTTAAAATGTTTATTAGCAACGCCGAGCTTTCAAACCATTGCGTTTCTCTGTCCGAAACTCTTGTGCAACTGTGAGTACCTTTGAATTTTCTCTGCGATACTTGTACAACGAGCAGGATTTTCCTATGGGTAAAATGGGCACAAATTGTAAAAAAGAAAACAGCCATTTACCATTTCAAGAATAAGAATATAATTCTTTGTATATAATTATTTGTAATAATTCTGTCTTTTGACAATAAATGCCGGCTTACCTCGTGTAATTCTTGTATATAATTATTTGTAATAATTCTGTCTTTTGACAATAAATGCTGGCTTACCTCATTTGTGCATTTGGACTGTTGTTTTAATAGCCTACGTGCATTTTTGAAGTCCAGCGCAGTATACTTCCTGGCAGAAGCTCACACTTTGGTTTTCTGTCATGATTAATCACGTCATCCAATAGTATTTGACAGGAAACTATTGTATGAGCTTCCTCCAGAAGTATACTGGAGCTGGGGACTATACAGTTATGTGTAACCCAGGGTCCAGATTCATAACTAGCATAGGAACATAAATAGTTAATGTTAGTAGGTAAGAACTTTCTAGACAGTAAAACATTCTAGGCCCAGACTCCCCAAAACCCCATAGGATTGTGATAATGTAGTCCTGGGATAATATGCACAGGGACGTGCATTAGGATAGAAGGGGAGAATGTAACCCAGGGTTCAGATTCATAATTAGCAAAGGAACATAAATAGTTCCTGTTTATCTCTGGCTACCACTTCCTGTTTTACCATGAGGTCCCACTTCCTGTATATAGCGTATGATGTCATGATTTGAAGGTTCTGGAACCTTTGTGATGTCATCCTATGATGTCATATAGAACGTTCCGGAACATCTTGGTTTCCAATATATAGAGCCAGCTCTCAAGCAGCCAGTCTCTTTCTCCTCGACCACTGGACCAGCAACATCCCCCAGACGGACCGGACTAACCAACCGACTGGAAGCCGCAAGTCTCCACCAGCATCCCGGAGCAGTCCAGACCACCCATCACCAAGCGTGCTCAGCTGGATAGATACCCGATGGCGAGCCAACCCCGGAGCATTTGATAAGACTAATGCCAGCCTGATGTGAATACCCATGATGCTCAACTAGTGCTCAACTATTGCTACACCACTAGTCCGGTTGGATTGAACTGAACGAGACTACAAGGACTTCCAAGGGAGGCAATCCCGTTCACCTTATGTTATTTTGATATTGTATTTTGTATTTGAATTGATTTAACTGGATATATGGATACAGATATTCTCCTATAATGCTACCATTGTATGATGTTATAATAGAACCTTCTAGAACATAGAATCTTCTAGAACATAGAACCTTCTAGAACATAGAATCTGCTACACCGGTTGTGGTGATGTCATAATAGACCATTCTAGATGACACATCGAGTATCGCCGAATCACTTCCTGGTTTAAAGAGTTTAAAGGGCCAATTCACCTAATAAGGTATTTGCATTCCCTGATAAACTAATATAGAGTTACCGATGATAACCTCAGAGACGTCTGAACGAACCCCAATGTGTTGATCCAATCGACCTAGGCCTTGATATCGACCTAACCCTCCCGCAAGGAGAGGTTACTGATCTAATCTAAAAGGGATACTTCAAAGCATAAGTTATACTTTACGTACGTATGTATTATTACTGTTTATCTAGCGCGCTTTTAATTAAAACACCGGTTATTGTTATAACTCTGCCTCTGGTCTACTATTCTTTTAATTGTGTATATTACTCCTTGTCGCATTCGGACCTAGAACTGTGCCCGTGGCAAACAGCTGTTACTGGTATTAACACAAGTGCTACATAAATTTGGCGAGCCAGCCAGGAGGAGTATATCACAGTTAACTGGATTATTAGCCTTTAAGGCAGAAGGTTAAATAGCGTGTAGCGATGGAAGTAGTTCGAACTAGCAGCGTGAGACTCACTCATTCACTACTAGTCCGCGGTATAGTTGATATTACCTCTGACCCTAAACTGCATGAATACCTGCTGGGACGCGGCACCATTCGGAGGACGTTCGTGGTAGCTCCTGACGGCGGCGATCCCGACTCACGGGTTATTATAGAATACGACGGCCCGCAAGTAGTTACCAAGTTCCGACTAGCGACGCCCCAAGCGGAGTACGACATTACAGATTTGGCCAGCGTATATGACCCGGTAGATAGCGACGCGGCTACACAGATTTTTATCCAACATATAGCGGGGATAGCGGCGAGGAGGGGCGAAGCCCTGGGGGACGTCCTCAAGAGAGAACTCGCCGCCATCAGCACCGCCCTCGACGAAAGCCCCCAGGACGCAGTGATCTGGGGGGACCTATTCCCAAAGGACCACCCCCCACCGGGTCCGGGTCCTGCAACCCAAGCAGGCCCCGCACCCGGGCCAAGCCGAGCGGAGCCCGTACCCGAGGCCCGCGGGGCCCCAGCAGCAGTGCGGCCGCAAAAAAATGCACAACCTGTTCTGACACCAGAGGATGTCAACCCCCCGGGGGTGCAAAAGATAATTGTGGAGCACCTAATGAGAACGGAAGACGCAGCCAGGCTCCGACCCTTCTCTGGGCGAAGCCCTCAGCCCGACAGAGAAGTAGACTACGAGACATGGCGTAACAATGCGGTTCTTCTCCTCAACGACCCAAGAGTGTCTGATGTACACAAATCCCGGAAACTCCTGGATAGCCTCATGGCACCCGCCAGTGGCATCGTAAGACACCTGGAACCTGACTGTCCTCCAGGGAGGTACCTGGAGAGCCTCGACGCCGCCTTCGGAGCCATTGAAGATGGAGCTGATCTTTTTGCAAAGTACCTGGGTACAGTGCAATACGTTGGAGAGAAATCATCCATTTACCTTCTGCGACTACAGGAGATCCTGACTACCACCTATAGGAGGGGGGGCGTAGCGGCCACCGCCCTCGATCAGCAACTGCTAAGCCAATTCATCAGAGGCTGCAGGGACACCGCCATGCTAACCGAGCTGCAGCTAGTACAGAGAAGGAACAACCCGCCTACCTTTACCGAACTCCTCCTGTTAATCCGCATCGTAGAAGACCAGCGCTCTTCCAAAGCATACCGCCTGAGACAGAGCCTGAATGTTTTGAGGCCAAGGGTATCGAGTAACGCCCAGGGCAGCTGGACCCAAAGGGAAGAGGAATACGCTCCAAAGTCGAGTCCGGACACCAGCTCCGAAGTCCAAAGTTTAAAGGCGCTAGTTGCAGACCTACAGAAACAGGTCCGGGGAGTGAAGGACAACCAGGACAGACAAGCAAGGCCAGTTTCCAAGCCAGAAGCCCAGGCATCAGTTAAACCGACGACTAACCGAGGTACTCACAAGGCCCAAAAGTCAGAGACTCAAAGCCCAAAGCCCTACACAAGCCATAGACCCAGACCCTGGTATTGTTTCAGCTGTGGAGAAGATGGACACATGCGACACCAATGCGAGAGTGAGCCGAACCCCTCTCTGGTGGACTTGAAACATAAAGTACTAGCTGAAAAACAGCAGGTCTGGGACCTGAATTTAAACTAAAGACAGTTGCTGCAGAGGGACGAGCAGGAACTGGGGTACAAGAGATGTCCCAGACGACAGTGGCGCGCCTCGGCCACCTATGCCAAAGTGGCGGCCATACCTAAAGGACTGGTTGGAGCTAAATGCACTGCCCACGTAATCCTGGAAGGTAAATAATGCGGCTGCTTACTCGATACAGGCTCCCAAGTAACAACGATCCCGAATTCCTTCTATCAAGAGAACATGTCTCACCTACCCCTTAACTCCTTATACGACCTGCTGGAAGTGGAAGGAGCCAATGGGCAGGAGATCCCCTACCTCGGCTACGTCGAAACTACAATCACGTTTCCACGGAGCATGTTCGGTGTAGACATCGACATCGCCACCCTAGCGCTGATTGTGCCTGATATGAGCGCTACCCTGTCCACAGTGCTGGTAGGCACAAACGCCCTAGACAGCCTGTACCAGCAGTGCGCAGATACCCCATCTAAGAAATACCAATCCCGGCCCTACGGCTACCAGGTAGTTTTGCGAACCCTTGAAGCCAGACATAAACAGTCTGCGGAGTCCAGCCTGGGCGAAGTGAAACTACATAGCCGAGACCCTGAAACTATCGCTCCAGGGCAGACCAAAGTCCTCGAGGGAGTAGTGAGTTGCAGAGCAACCCACGCAGGAAGATGGGTGATGATAGAGTCCCCAAGGTCAACGGCCTTGCCAGGGGGAATCTTGGTATCAGGTGGCTTAGCAGAGCTACCACGAAAACTGCCACATTGTATACCAGTCCTCCTTAAGAACGAGTCCGACCACGATATTACCCTGTCCCCGAGGGTTGTGATAGCCGAGATACATGCAGTCATGAGTGTCCGGCCGCTCAAGACACTTGACGCAGACCTAGCGACAGGCCCTAACCAAACATCAAAGCTCAAGTTTGACTTTGGAGACTCTCCAGTACCTCAAGAGTGGAAAGAGAAGATAACGGAACGGCTGAACTCCATGCAAGAAGTTTTCGCCCACCACGATCTCGACTTCGGATGCACTGACAAGATAAAGCATCACATAAAGCTCAATGACAAGACACCATTCAAACAACGGGCGAGACCTATACACCCGCAACATATAGAAGCTGTGCGCGCCCACATTCAACAGCTCCTCGACACTGGAGTCATCCGAGAATCTGAATCACCATTCTCGTCGCCAATTGTAGTCGTCAGGAAGAAGAACGGCGATGTCAGGCTATGCATCGACTACAGGAAACTGAACCTCCAAACAGTAAAGGACTCATACGCCCTGCCCAACCTGGAGGATTCCTTTTCAGCACTGACTGGGTCCAAATGGTTCTCAGTGCTAGATCTCAAATCTGGTTATTACCAGATCGAAATGGAAGAAAAGGACAAGCACAAGACAGCATTTGTCTGCCCGCTGGGGTTCTTTGAGTTCAATAGGATGCCTCAAGGAATAACAAATGCGCCAGGCACATTCCAGCGGCTTATGGAGCGGTGCGTGGGAGAGTTGAACTTGAAGCAAACCCTCGTCTTCCTGGACGACCTGATCGTTTTCTCTTCAACGCTGGAGGAACACGAGGCGCGACTCATGCGAGTCCTGAGCAAGCTGAACGAGTATGGGCTAAAACTATCACCCGAAAAGTGCAAATTCTTCCAGACCTCCGTAAGGTATCTAGGCCACATAGTGTCTGAGAAAGGAGTCGAAATGGACCCAGAAAAGACAACCGCACTCACCACCTGGCCAAAGCCAACCAAGCTGAAAGAACTGAGAGCATTTCTAGGATTCTGCGGGTACTACCGTAAATTCGTCAAAGACTATTCCAAGATAGTGAAACCCCTCAACGCACTTACTGCCGGATACCCTCCCATGAAGAAGCATGGGAAAGCTACAGTGACCGCCGAGAAGTATTACGACCCTAAAGCTCCCTTCCATGACAGATGGACCCCAGCTTGCCAGACAGCTTTCGACGCTATCATAGAAAAGCTGACAACTACCCCTGTTCTCGGTTTCGCCGACCCCGAAAAGCCGTACATATTGCACACAGATGCAAGCGCACTAGGGCTCGGCGCCGCCCTTTACCAGGAGCAGCAAGGACAGAAGCGTGTCATCGCGTATGCAAGCCGCGGGTTGTCAAAATGTGAAACCAGATATCCTCCCCATAAATTGGAGTTCCTTGCCTTAAAATGGTCAGTAACTGAGAAGTTCCAGGATTATCTCTACGGACGACCATTTCTTGCTGTCACTGATAGTAACCCCCTGACGTATGTCCTTACCACGGCTAAGCTTGATGCCGCAAGCTACAGATGGTTATCCGATCTATCTACCTTCGACTTCCAGCTGCAATACAGAGCTGGGAACCAGAATCAAGACGCTGATGGGCTGTCCCTGCGACCACACAGCACACCAGAGGATGACGCAAAATCGATAAAAGAGATGGAAAGAATACAACAGTTTGCGAAAAGACACCTCCCGGAACCAGAACACACAAACATGAGTGAAGACATCATTATAGCCATCTGCGACAGACACTTAGTTCGCGAAGTGATCGACAACGGCTCTACAGAGACACCATCGAGCCGTGCATTGGTGGGATCACTTGCCCTCCACCCAAGTGCAATCCCAGACAGCTTCCAAGGAGAGAATCAGCTGGGTGGCCTACCCGTCGTTCCGCTGATAACTCCTGCCGAAATGAGAGAAAAGCAAAGAGCCGACACCTGTATCAGTCAAGTACTACAGCTAGTGGAGGCAGGGGAGAAACCTCCACCGACACTCAGAAAGGAAATCCCCGAACTTTACCTTCTACTAAGAGAGTGGAATCGGTTAGAAGTATTGGACGGGGTCCTGTACAGGAAGAGGCAAGAAGGCGCACAGACCCACCATCAACTGGTGCTGCCGGAAGACCTGAGACCTACGGTCTTAAAAAGCCTTCACGATGACATGGGCCACATGGGCGTGGACCGAACCCTAGACCTCGTCCGGAAGCGATTCTATTGGCCCAAAATGGCAGCTGAAATAGAGACAAAGATCAGGACCTGCAACCGATGTGTACGGCGTAAGGTTCCACAAGAGAGAGCTGCCCCGTTGGTGAACATCACGGCCACACGACCACTAGAGTTGCTGTGCATGGACTTTCTCAGCCTGGAACCAGACTCCAGTAACACAAAGGACATCTTGGTCATTACGGACCACTTCACGAAATACGCAGTAGCGATCCCTACCGCCAATCAAAAAGCGCGGACAGTCGCTAAATGCCTGTGGGACAACTTCATTGTCCACTATGGTATCCCGGAGAAGCTCCACAGCGACCAAGGTGCGGATTTCCAATCCCGCACAATTAGAGAGCTGTGTGAGCTAGCCGGCATCAAAAAGATACGAACTACCCCGTACCATCCAAGGGGAAACCCAGTAGAACGCTTCAACAGGACCCTGCTTAATATGCTGGGCACCCTGGAGAATCCGAAGAAGAGCCATTGGCGAGACTACGTCAAACCCCTAGTACACGCCTACAACTGTACTAAGAACGACACTACTGGATTCACCCCGTATGAACTGATGTTCGGGAGACAGCCAAGATTGCCTGTGGACATAGCCTTCAACTTACCTGTCAACTACAAGCCAGGCTCACACTCGCAGTACGTCCGCAGTTTGAGATCGCACCTTGAAGCAAGTTACAGAGTAGCTACAGAAAATGCACAGAAGACGGCGGGCCGCAACAAAGCCAGATTCGACAAACGAGTTGTTGAGTCTACCCTGCAGGAAGGGGACAGGGTTCTCGTCAAGAACGTCCGCCTCAGAGGAAAGCACAAGCTAGCAGACCGGTGGGAAGCAGATATCTATGTTGTAGTGAAACACACTGGACATGTCCCAGTCTATGTAGTGCGACCTGAAACCAGAGATGGCCCACTACGAACGCTCCACAGAGACCTACTGCTACCTTGCGGCTTCCTTCCTACTACCCCTGTGGAAGATGGACCTACGGTAAAGGACAAAGCTAAGCGACCAAGAACTCGACAGAGCCCAAGAGAAGAAAGCTTGAATGAATCGGAGGGAGAAGACCCAGATGATGACTATCTTGATCTCCCTTATCAATATGCCCAGGGAGGTCTAGTGGTGGAAACACGACTCTTTCCAGTGTCCACTGTCGAACAAGACCCTGCAGACGGAGTCAGTATTCCGGAGGGAGCTCCAGATACAGCGGATCGGGAAAATCACTTACCTGACATGGGTCCGGAAGAGGACAACCTACCCGACAAGACCTTACCAGTTATGAGTTCAGAGGAGAACAATACTGACATGAATGAACCTGAGACCGAACCCGATGGACCGGAGAATGTCCACAACGATGTGGAAAGAGAAACCGAAAGAGAAGTCATAGATGAACAACCAAGAAGGTCGACAAGACATAGGGAACCTCCAAAAACCCTGACTTATCACCGACTAGGAAACCCAATAGTGACGATAATCCAGTCAATATTACAGAGTCTAAGCTCAGTAATCGCAGACTCTTTAGGTGACTCTGACTCCCCGGAACCCCATGGGATTGTAATAATGTAGTCCTGGGATAATATGCACAGGGACGTGCATTAGGATAGAAGGGGAGAATGTAACCCAGGGTCCAGATTCATAACTAGCATAGGAACATAAATAGTTAATGTTAGTAGGTAAGAACTTTCTAGACAGTAAAACATTCTAGGCCCAGACTCCCCAAAACCCCATAGGATTGTGATAATGTAGTCCTGGGATAATATGCACAGGGACGTGCATTAGGATAGAAGGGGAGAATGTAACCCAGGGTTCAGATTCATAATTAGCAAAGGAACATAAATAGTTCCTGTTTATCTCTGGCTACCACTTCCTGTTTTACCATGAGGTCCCACTTCCTGTATATAGCGTATGATGTCATGATTTGAAGGTTCTGGAACCTTTGTGATGTCATCCTATGATGTCATATAGAACGTTCCGGAACATCTTGGTTTCCAATATATAGAGCCAGCTCTCAAGCAGCCAGTCTCTTTCTCCTCGACCACTGGACCAGCAACATCCCCCAGACGGACCGGACTAACCAACCGACTGGAAGCCGCAAGTCTCCACCAGCATCCCGGAGCAGTCCAGACCACCCATCACCAAGCGTGCTCAGCTGGATAGATACCCGATGGCGAGCCAACCCCGGAGCATTTGATAAGACTAATGCCAGCCTGATGTGAATACCCATGATGCTCAACTAGTGCTCAACTATTGCTACACCACTAGTCCGGTAGGATTGAACTGAACGAGACTACAAGGACTTCCAAGGGAGGCAATCCCGTTCACCTTATGTTATTTTGATATTGTATTTTGTATTTGAATTGATTTAACTGGATATATGGATACAGATATTCTCCTATAATGCTACCATTGTATGATGTTATAATAGAACCTTCTAGAACATAGAACCTTCTAGAACATAGAACCTGCTACACCGGTTGTGGTGATGTCATAATAGACCATTCTAGATGACACATCGAGTATCGCCGAATCACTTCCTGGTTTAAAGAGTTTAATTAAAGGGCCAATTCACCTAATAAGGTATTTGCATTCCCTGATAAACTAATATAGAGTTACCGATGATAACCTCAGAGACGTCTGAACGAACCCCAATGTGTTGATCCAATCGACCTAGGCCTTGATATCGACCTAACCCTACCGCAAGGAGAGGTTACTGATCTAATCTAAAAGGGATACTTCAAAGCATAAGTTATACTTTACGTACGTATGTATTATTACTGTTTATCTAGCGCGCTTTTAATTAAAACACCGGTTATTGTTATAACTCTGCCTCTGGTCTACTATTCTTTTAATTGTGTATATTACTCCTTGTCGCATTCGGACCTAGAACTGTGCCCGTGGCAAACAGCTGTTACTGGTATTAACACAAGTGCTACATATGCATACCATTGTAAATTGACAGTTATTTTGCCAAATTATTTATAATTATATAATATAATAATTATTATTATTCAATTATTTTGTTGGCAAGTCTGAAAAGTAATGCAAAAGACTTGCCAACAAAATAATTGAAAAATAATAATTATTATATTATATAATTTGGCAAAATAACAGTCAATTTACAATGATAGACATGCATAACTCTATAGTCCCCAGCTCCAGTATACTTCTGGAGGAAGCTCATACAATAGTTGCATGTCAAGATACAATAGGATGACGTGATTAATCATGACAGGAAACCAAAGTGTGACCTTCAGGAAGTGTACTGGAGCTGGACTACAAAAATACATGTAGGCTATTGTAAATACACAATACATTGTTGTAATATATATACAACAAAATAATGTGATATTACAGTAAATGTCTTACAATTTGATGTTGTGAAGTCACAATACATTGTTGTAATATATATACAACGAAATAATGTGATATCACAGTAATTTCTTACTGTAAGAAGTTGTGAAATTACAACAATGTATTGTACTACCATTACTGTGAAATTACAACACATTGCTGTGAAGCCATTCACAGTAAATTATTGTGAATTTTACTGTAAAAGTCATGCAAAATATTGCCTGTAAGCTATTGTAACTTTACGGTGAACATTTTTACAGTGCGCTTACAAACAGAGATCACGTGACGCCGTCGTGTCACGTGAGGTAAAGAGATGGTCCGACCAATCAGAGGCCACGCTTCAGGACGCCCTCGAAGATGTCGACTGGGATATGTTCCAAGGAAGCGCCAGTGACGTCAGTGAGTTTGCAGATACTGTTGTTAGCTTCATAGCTACCTTGGCTGATAGTATCGTCCCCACAAAGAAGGCGAGGGTCTTCCCAAAACCAGAAACCGTGGGTGGACAGTACTATCAGAGCAGCTCTGAAAACTCGCACCACTGCTTACAAACTGGGCAGAAAGACAGGAAACATGGAAGAGTACAAGACAACAGTCTACACTCTGCGCAAGGCTGTTAAACTGGCCAAACGGACGTATGCTGACAAAATGGAGACACAAATGGCACAGAATGACACAAGAGGCTTATGGCGGGGACTGAGGACGATAACTGACTACAAAGTCAGCGCCCCCTCAATGGGGAGCGACGATGCCTCTCTCGCGGACAAACTCAACTCTTTCTACGCTCGGTTTGGTGCAAACAGTGACAACGCTAGCTCAATGGCTAGTGACGTCACTGGCACGCCGGCTGTTGTGGGGGGGGGGGGGGGGGCATCCGCGGGGGGGGCGGGGACGCTCTCTCATTGACGGTACACAGTGTGAGAAGAGCATTTATGCAGGTGAACACCAGAAAGGCTGCTGGCCCAGATGGAATAACAGGACGCATACTTAAGTCCTGTGCTAACCAGCTAGCCCCTGTGATCACCACCATATTTAATCTATCCCTGGCGGAGTCAGTGGTCCCTGCCTGCTTCAAGATGTCTACCATTATCCCGGTACCAAAGAAATCCTCCCCAACAGGTCTCAATGACTACAAACCGGTGGCACTCACCTCTGTGGCCATGAAATGTTTTGAGAGGCTGGTCAAGGATCACATTTGTGCCTCCCTCCCCAGTGATATGGACCCTATGCAATTTGCATACAGGCCAAACAGGTCCACTGATGATGCGGTCTCCCGAATACTGCACAGCACACTCTCTCACCTGGACAGCCAGAAGCTGTACTCACTATACACACATGACTGTGTGGCCAAGTTCAGCTCCAATTCCATAGTGAAGTTTGCGGACGACACAGTGG
The DNA here is from genome assembly GCF_963971535.1 of Notolepis coatsorum. Lineage (NCBI taxonomy): Eukaryota > Metazoa > Chordata > Actinopteri > Aulopiformes > Paralepididae > Notolepis > Notolepis coatsorum. The sequence goes on along the minus strand of NC_140169.1, from coordinate 72,857,584 downwards.
TGGTGGGGCTGATCTCGTACAACGACGAGAAGGCCTACCGGGAGGAGGTTGAGGTACTGGAACGCTGGTGCCAGGACAACAGCCTGCTCCTGAACAGTGGTAAAACCAAGGAACTGATCGTGGATTTTAGGAGAAGACAGCAGGAGACAGGGTGAGCAGCTTTAAGTACCTGGGGGTCCGCATCTCAGAGGATCTGACATGGACAACACACATAGACTCAGTCGTAAAAAAGGCGAAGCAGCGCCTCTACCACCTGAGACAGTTAAGGAAGTTCAGAGTATCTGGGAAGATACTCCAGTCCTTCTACTCCGGGGCTGTAGAGAGCATCTTGACTGGAAACATCACTGCCTGGTATGGAAACAGCACGGCACAGGACAAGAAGGCCCTACAGAGAGTGGTGCGCTCAGCCGAGCGTACCACGGGTATTGCACTACCACCCCTGCAGGTTCTATACAACAAGAGGTGCAAATCCAGAGCCTGCAGGATAATGAAAGACCCTCACCACCCCAACAACAGCCTGTTTATGCGGGCAGACGCCTGCGAACACCAGCTACTAGGACAGAGAGACTTCGGCTCAGCTTCTTCCCCCAGGCCATCAGAGCCTTGAACACTGAACTGTCCACACACAAGCACACATGAGCACACACACGACACACACACTGTACACGCTCACACACTAGCAGCCACTTTAACATGAGCAAACACACACTCATGATGCACACGCTCACACTTATGGTCACTTTACAAGAGGAAAGGTCACTTTAAGAATAGTATAACTTGAGATTGTATAATATAGCATGTATAGCAGTGTACATAAAGACCCAGTGCCTCATCCGTAGCTAACAGTGTATTGCACTACCACAGGACCTAGCATGTCCTACCATGCTCTGTAAAAACTCATGTACATATACCAATATGCCCTACTTTGTTTACTTGTTTTATTGCACAATGTCGTTCTATTGGATTCTATTATATATTACTATTGTATTATGCACATCGTTGCGGGCAAGACCCCCCGCATTTCATTGTATACTTGTATGCCGTGACAAATAAAACTCTTGACTTGACTTGACTTGACTTGATTATAATTATTTCTAAAAGTAGTGTTACAGTACATAAAGAAATCTATAATCTCAACTATATATTATAGTAACTAGAGTCCATGTGATGACAAACCTCCAGGCTTGTGTGTGTCTGCCCTTGAATAGCCACTGCCTACAATAGCATGTCAATAATACCTCGTCCCCACATACAGGAGAACCGTGACGGCGCGATAACCAGACGCGGCATTAAGGGGGTCATCAATATTCAAGATGCATCTCTTCCCTTATCTGATCGCTCTGCGTGGCGCGCTCCGCGTCTTTAAGCCTGTTGCTGGCATCCTTACAGATGCATGTGCTGATAGGAGATAATCAGGGGATGTGCGGTGTACTCCGCGCACAACATGATGACCTCAAAAGGCTGATTACTGTCATCAGAAGGAATTATTAGCACCCGAGGTATAGAAGGCAGGCTCACCGGATAGTATCTGGAGGCTTTTGAAGTACAGGATGATGCTCATTAATAGATATGATGTTTATTATTGCCCTCTCTTACGGGGGATGGGATTTTAATCTTAGAGCAATAATGATAACCAGAATCAGAGCATAAATATTGTTGCTGTCGCATCTCCCAATTGTAAAGATCCCCTTCACTCATGGTTAACCCCTCTCATGGCTGTGGCTATACAGATTGTTGTTTGTATTCACCGTATTCCCCTGAGGGAGAGAGCTTCTCTGTACATCTCTGACATCTGAGTTGCATGTGTGATGTCACTAATAGGTTGAACTGCTCACAGTCCAATATGTGGTAACTTGACACCTTTAGCTTCAGCGTACACCAGTGGAGGTTTCTCTATGACAACACGTGAAACACAAATTCACTCATAATTCATAATTATTATTAATTTACATAATATATATATATATATTTATTTTTTAATTATTTTTTTTTTTTATTAGAAATGTTTTTCTCTGTAAAAAAAATGCCAGTGAATTTTTTTTTTTAATTGCCAAAATTGACAGCTCTGAGCAGGCCTGCACTGCAGTAATGACTGCAGTAAATATTCGTGCAGATGGCTGCACAGGTTGACCCAGGATTAAATAAATAATAAATAATAGCCAATCAAAATAAGCTATTAACGTCATCTAAGCACGGTCCGTGCATTTAAACTCTTGCCATTGAATGGGGGATTGAATGATTGACAGCCTTGACATCCAATCAGAGAATGTGGCATCTCTGCTGCTCTGCAGCTAGACAGAGGTTGAATGATTGGCAGCCTTGAGATCCAATCAGAGAATGGTTTCTCTTCTGCGGCTCTGCTACTCTGCAGCTGTGTTTACAAAATCATTTTATCTCAGTTTAAGAAGCTAACTTGTTGGAGCTAACGTAGCTAAAGGGCTACCACCGCAGCTACCAGGCCCAGGGTGGAGTGTTTTGTTATTGTTCATGAACTTATTGTGCATCGTTTGATGACAATTTTTTTTTATCTCAGTTGAAGTAGTGTAATTGACGTGATTGCCGGCTTGGACTGTCTGTAAGCTAACTTGTTGTACCTAACGTGAGCTAATAGCTAAGTCATCGAAACGTTCACCCAGAGGAAGAAGAAGAAGAAGAAGAGGTGAGCCCACAGCTTTGATGAGTGCACTCACTGCTTTGGCAATCGCTTGGGTGACTGTCTGAGTGACCACCTGTCGCAGTCGGAGTCCCTAAAATGGAACGTGTGTCACGCATCAACAGAACAATGTTTAGTGGATTTCGACAGCATCCTCACGCAAATGAAGGATCGATTAGATCACAAAAGACTGCTGTTTGTTGCATTGCTGGATTTGCAACTGCAGAGGAGGTCATTGAACGTTTCATCAGAAAAGAGCGAAGGATGGATTTCATTTACAAGTGATGGGAGCGACAGGGACACAATTTCCTCCTAAGAAGTAACGTTGTCAATGGTGAGTGAAATTATTTTTTTTAAATATTTAGTAGCTGTGTGGGGCGGGTCTGTGTTGATTATGATTTAATTGGCTGTATTTTACTGCGTGTGTTGGTATGCGTTCTGCCTTTCTGTGGGTGACGAGCGATTTATTTTGGTCCGCTGTGGCCCTCGCTCCTCCTCCTCTTCCTCTCTCTCCCCCTCCTCTCCTCCTCTCCTCTCCTCTCTCCTCTCTACTCTCCCCTCCTCCTCCTCCTCCCCTCTCCTCCTCTCCCTCTCCTTCTCCTCTCCCCTCCTCCTCCTCCTCTCTCCTATTAGGTTGATAATGGTGTCAGTGTTTCAGATAGCAATGTGGAGATCTTTGTTAACTAGTAGAGCTTTGGTTGAGAGAGATTACAGTGCTGTCTCTTAAAACTCATAAACAAGTATTGAGCAAGACGAGTTAGTCTGTTGTGTTGTGCGTATTGTATGGGAGGGATATGATGACTGTGTGTAACTAGGAGGGATATGAGGACTGTGTGTATGTGGCACTGAATTGAAAATGGGGGACCCTGATGTAAACAAGACGAAAGTCTTTCTCTGGTCTGCATCCCCTTAACAATTGTGTGTATTGAGCCGTACTGTATTGTACCCATTCTGCAATCTGTTAAATAAAGTTTTCATTCATTCATTCATTCATTCATTCATTCATTCATTCATTCATTCATTCATTCATTCATTCATTCATTCATTCATTGTGTTACATAAAACCCATCTGTGGCCTCGTGCAGAGGAAGGTGGTAAATACATGTTAAGATATTCCAATGTACAGTTTTGCATACCATTGACTCAGAATGGTCTGTTTTATTGAAATCGTCACAGCAGTATAGTTTGTTTATACTGCAGAAGTATGATATTTAAACATGGTCCCCAAAATGAATGGAAGCGAATGAGGAGCCTGACACCTGGGAGGAATGGGGGTGTTGCAGCGTTGGGGATGTTTAAAAAATATAATTTAATATATAATATAATATATTATTACATGGCGTTTTCACATTCGCCGAAATGCTTGCTTGTGATTGGTCAATAGCGCGGTCAGAGGTCAGTTATCAGACAATAATGACCGCTGTGGGACAATAATGACCGCTGTGCGCAGCTGTTCGCAATCAAGCCCACTGACACACACTGTTTCAGTGCAATTAGACGCTGCCGGTGTTCTGCTGCCGGAGATGACAGGGGGCGGAGCGACGAGCGGAGCCAGAACGCAGCCAGAACCAGTGTTGCGAGTCGATGTAAAATGAATTAGGTATATTGTTAGTAAGTTAGCCATGTAATAAGCGGGATAATGTATAGCTATACTCGATCATTGTCGCAAAATAATTGACCTTCACTGACGTTTAAAACACCTCGCCGAGGCGGCTCGGTATTTTAAACTCTGTGTCGGTCAATTATTTTGCGACAATGACCTCGTAGCTATACATTATCCCTTACATAATTTGTGCTTCACCTACAAATTTGGTCAGCAGCGGGCATTTGCATGTTCTTGGTATCTGGGGACATCTATGGACCTCAGTGAATGTATTCCCAGTATCAGAAATATTGTGTCTATTACTAGGCTTGCTTAACTTGTGATGAAACAAAGGAGAATATGAATTATGATTTGTCTTTGCATCTTTGACAGTGAATAACACCATGCTAATAATGACCAAACATCGTGCAGTACCTTATTGAGATCATGTGTACAAAAAACCTAAGGAAATTAATAAAGGGAAGATGATTAAACAGAAGGTTCTGTAGATACAGTACTGAATTATCCCATCCGGACCAATGCAATTTGAAATATTATTATAGAATATAGAATAGCAGGCTTATAAATTACCTTATTATAGCCAATTCGCACATTTATATATATACATATATTATCTTTCAAATGGCAGAGTTAAATTTGGATTTGGATTTAGTATCACCAGGCGTGCATAAGAAAAGATAATGAAATCTACTGTAATCTACTGTACTTTTTTATTTTCACCACAGTGCAACCGTTTTGAAACTAATTTCAGATCTAATTGTTGCTGCATGCTATAACTGCATTTCAATATTGTCAATAACGTTACATTTTGTGCTATATTATCCCGAATAATAAGTGTTATTAAAATAATGCATACAGAACTATGAACCTTGAACCCCATGATCTGTTGAAAATAAAAACACAAATTGTTTTAGAAGAATCTGGACATATTGATTTATGACACGATTTCATTTCGGGACCGGTACTGGGTGGAAGAGGTTTTAAGGGTTTAAATGAACTGGAGGAGATCTTTAAGAACAATACGCCCAGCTCTTCAGAAACACTTCGACCAAGGCAAGCAGCAATATGGATACATCGCCAAGAGAGCTATTAAGACAATTATCGATCAGGCTACGCCCTGATTATGACTTAATGGGACATTTATTTTCACATCATACACTTGCGCTTAAGTGTGGTCTGAGCGGGCAGAGGTGCCGGTGTGAGTTTATGCCAAAATGGATCCCAGAATTTAACTGTGCCAGCGTGCCTTTGTTTACATTCTTCCCCCGGAGAGGGAGAGATTCTCTGTACTGTTGCATATTAATAGATCCTTGTGTTCTCACTGAGGGTGAAGGTGTAGAGCTGCTGTTAAGATACTCCTGTTCCAGGGGTGTAAAGTACTTGAGTAATTGTACTTCGTTACAACCTTAAGTACTGTTTTGGGGGATTTGTACTTTACTAGAGTATTATTAGGTTTGTATACTTGTACTTTTACTCAATTACATTTCATACTTTTTACTCCTTACATTTAAAAGGCAGACCTACAAAGTACAAAGTACAAATCTCGCAGGTCCAACTATTTTAATTAGTATATTTGTTTCTCTGGCTGAACTAACGTTAATGTTATTAATCCTGCGGCCGCTCTTTACTTAAAAACAGCCAATATATATATATATATATATATATATATATATATATATATATATATATATATATATATTGAAATTATTTTATTGGGATAACCACATTGAGATACAGTATCTCGTTTTCGAGAGGGTCCCACATTTTGTGCAATGTAATTCAGAATCAGAACACATGGCACACAACAACAACAACAACAACAACAACAACAACAACAACAACAAAAAAATAAATACATACAAAAACACAACAGAACAAGTACACATTGTAAGAGGATATGTCTCATTATAAGAGGATAAGAGGATATATGTCTCAATCTCCATCATAATAGGCCCACTCCAGGTCTCTGTCTCCTTAAAGTAGGAGAAGGCCAGTCTAAGGTTTGATACATAGTACAATGGTGGGTTGTGAACGGACAGTCAAGAACAAATCTGCATAGTCTATTGTAAGCCACATTTAGAGGTGATAAATGGGTTTTTGAGGCAGCTTGATAGACAACATCAGCATAGTCCATTATTGGCAAAATAAGTTGTTGTGCAAGTTTCTTTCTAACAGTGAAGGAAAAACAATGTCTAGCTCTATAAAGGGCTCCAATGCTGCGATTCATTTTAATAACAGTAGAGGTAATATGGAAATTGAATGAGAGTTCGGGGTCAAGCCATACTCCCAGATACTTGATGCGTTCAGCTTTTTGCAGAGGTGTATTATTGGCACATAAGATAACGCATGCCTTAGATTCGATTGCCTTCAGTTTTTTCCGAGTACCAAAAATCATAAAGTACGATTTGGTTTAGTTTAGTCTTAGTTTATTTTCAGCAAGCCATTTCTGTAGTGTCTTAAAGTCAGATTGTAAGTCAGATTGAATCTGTGCTACATTATTTTTGGATGTATACAACACACAATCAACTCCCCATCAATGGAAAATGAACCCGCCCTACCCATGCTGAATGGTCCTTGTGCAAGACTAGAAGCGGGGATCTTTATAATATTTTATTTTCAGTTTTTATAGTTTCACAAACATACAACAAGACAAATCACAAACACAAAGAAAATAAAAAGTAAATAAAAAGAACACAAACAGTATGTTGCCAGACACTGTCACATCAATGAACAAACATACACCATGTCAAATGCTATACACTAAGGACGCAAGGGGCTGATTCTCTGACATATATACACATACATATATATATACATATATATATACACACATACATAGTAGTGTTGTCAATACATAGTACAGAAAATACACAGGAGGACATTGAGAAGCACTTATGTTCTAGCTAAGCATTCCAAAAAGGGACCCCATATCATTTCAAATTTGTTCAAGGTCTCAGACCTACTGTGACGAATGCTTTCCAGCTGCAGAGAGGAGACCATCTCAGTAAGCCACCTTTTAAAATTTGGAGACGACGTGTCTTTCCATTCCTTCAGGATAATTCTTTTGGCCACAGCCATACCAAACATCAGGGCCTCCTGCTCATTGTAAGGTAATTCTGCAGTGTTAGCTGAACAGCCGAGTAAAGCTAGAAGGCAGTCTGGGGCAATCTCTCTTTTGTATGCCTTGGTATACCAGTCAAAAATGTCTACCCAGTACTTAAATAGCTTGGGACAAAACCAAAACATATGTGAAAGATTACCCTCTGCGGACATGCAACGATCACAGATAGGCGATACAGAGGGATAGATTCTATGCAGTTTGGTTTTAGAGTAATGTAGTCTGTGAATGACCTTAAACTGTATAAGTTGGACTCTGGCATTAATAGAGCATTTATGAATTGTAGGATAATAATAGTATTCAAATAGGAATAGAGTCAAATGACTTGCTCACTCAGAGGGTCCAGATAATAAGGTTTATTACCCAGATCAAATCAAATCATTACAACAATAGAGAATATGGCTGGAGATCTTACCTAAACAGACCAGCTCCGTCAGTCAGGTAAAAAGATCCCGCTCCCCAGTCGGGGAAGCAGTTAAGTACCAGGTGAACAATGGGGGGGGTGGGGGAAGGGGAGGGGAGGAAGGGGGCGTGGTTCATACATCATATATTCCACAGTTGGGTCCTTTTCTCTTTTATAATGTGGCTGGGACAAGTATTCTCATATGTATGACTGGAATAGGTAAGGTCAGCATAACATGAGATAATAAATGAGGTAAAATAGGTAAGGTCAGCATAACATGAGATAATAAATGAGATAAAATAGTAAAATTATAAACTTGTTGTGACCTATTTTGGTCATAGGGTCAATAAATGAAAAGAAATATAAAATAGTAAACACATGAGATACACAATTTAAAGGAATGAATAAATGAGATAATTTGGTGAAATATAAAATAACCAATTAAAGGAATGAAAGTAAATATAAAATGAATTAATAAATGAGATAGAATATGGTGAAATATAAAATAAACAAAGTAAATATAAAATGAATGTAATATAAAATACACAATTAAAGATAAAATGAGTTATTATTTGAATGTCAGTATTTATACAGTGTGGGTTAAGATCTATGTGTATTTTTAGGGTTGTGAATATCGTTTCTTTTACTTTTTACTTGATGGCAACACCTTTTACTTTAGTATATACACTGTCATCTGGCTATGACCATCAGGTCAATGGTAAAATATAAAAGCATTTAAAGGTTGGCAAACAGATATAAACGTGAATGAAAGAAATGAAAAGAATTATAAAATGAATTAAAATAGTAAACAATGAGATAAAACGGTAAAATATACATCATTTTAAAGGTTGGATAAAGAAATGAAAAGAAATATAAAATGAATTAGAATAGTAAACAATGAGATAAAACGGTAAAAACATGAATGGAATAGGACTTAATGCAAATATGACCATCAGCTCAGTGAATGACACAATTTACAGGAATGTTAAAGAGAAATATAAAATTAATTAAAATAGTAAACATTAGAGGTTCTGCATTGTGGATTCTAGTGCGTATCTGTGGAAGTATGGTGCGAGGGGGTTGGTGGGTTCGTTTTGCGTTTCTTCTCTCATGGTCGTGGCGATCATCATGGTTATCGGGGGGGGGTTTGGCTTGTGCAGAGTACTTTTGTGATGTATCCAACTCCGAATTTTATAGTATGCACACACACTACTAGGATAACAAATATTATTACTGCATACATAATGTACCGAACTACCACTGCTCCTATTGTACCAAGTTTCTCGGTCATCCAATCGGACATGGTATACGTTGGGGGGATGTGTGCGGCTCTGGAGATGTTGTGCAGGTGTTCAATGATGCTTGGTATAGTCATGTTGTCGTTTGCAGGTATGTAGACACAGCATTCTTGACCGATTAGTTTACATGTTCCTCCAGTACTAGATAGCAGGAAGTCCAGTGCTGCTCTGTTCTGCAATGTCATCAATCTGATTGATGTCAGTTCGTTGCTGACGAGTGACAGTCCTTCAGCATCTGTGTTGGCTAAGTCTTCTATCAGTGTGGATAGGTCTGCGATTTGATCTAGGGCTGACATCACACCATAGGAGGGGATTAGTGCTCTGAAAAAGTCGCATGTCTTGCAGGCCCGGTCATGTGTGTGGAAGTGATTTGCGTGGCGTGTCTTTCTAGTCAGTGGGTGTTGTGGTAGGGTCGGTGTCACTCTCATGGCTGGCACTAAATATCCTAATGCACATGTGCCTTTCCATCCGGGTGGAAGGGACGGGTAAGCTTGTGCGCCACATATCCAGTAGGTCCCAGGCGGTGCTGGTGTTGTCGTTCGTTGGGTGGTGGGGGTTTCTTTGGTTGTGGGTTTCAGTGGTGTCTTTACAGGGTGGATGTTGTCCCAGGGTGGTGTTAATCTTTGTTGGCGGATGGGGTAGATATTGTCTCTGGTCCGGGGGGATATCGTTCTTCGTTTGCGGGTCGCCTGGGGCACTTCACAATGTTCCAACACCCCGACATTCTTTCCCCAACCCTTTTGAGATACACATTCTGTAAACTTCACTGGGGTAATAGAAACTGGTATTCCATTTGTATCATGACTTTGTCGAATCTTCATGTTTGATTTTGTGCAGCTTTCAGCTGTCCCTGTGGACTTGTTTAGAGAGGCTTTGTGGCATTCTGTTAGTGGGAGGCCCATTAACGGAAAACCATCTTCGGTAGAATGGGGTATTAAGCCGCATACATAGCAATTTGATTGGTTAGCAAAATGTGCGACTGCTTGGCTTAGCTTTAAATATAGGTTGTTGCGGTGACTGTTAACATATCTTTTGGTGCGTTCAACTGCTTTCCCCTTACCGCCCTTAAACCCATTGGTCCATGATTGAGGTTCGTCCAGTGTCGCCCACACAATGCATCCCGCTATGCCACATGCGATGATTAAGCAGTTCCAGTTGGTGGGCATTTTTCCTATTGTTATTGGTCTCATGGTAGATTTGCCCTTTTGCAGTGGGATGCGTGGATCCAGGATGCTTTTCCGTCGCACTTTACTGCCGTGTCCGTTACTAGCAGCACCTGAAATGGACCAGACCATCTGGGGTTTAGTTTACTTTTTCTTTTGAACACCATTATATATACATAGTCACCTGGGTTCAATCCATGACATGGTGTTGTTGGTGGTTGTGGTTGTGCCTGCCTCACTAAGGGGTGGAGTCTCTTCATCTGGGCACACAAAGCTTTGTAATAGTTAATAGCAATTTCGTCTGCTAGCAATAACTGGACTTGTGATAACGGGGGAAGCATTGTGGTTGGTGTCGACATTGGACGTCCAAATAATATCTCGTGAGGTGACAATCCTGTTCCTCTGTTTGGCATTGATCTCATTTGCATTAATACTAAGGGGAGGGCGTCGGGCCATTTAAGGCCTGTCTCTGTACATGTCTTAGCTAGACGGTTCTTGATGGTTGAGTTTTGTCTTTCTACCGCACCTGCACTTTCAGGGTGGTAGGGTGTGTGCAGGTGTATTTTCATGCCTAATGCGGTAGATAAGTTGTTTATCAGTTGTGCCGTAAAGTGCGTACCTCTGTCTGAATTTATGGAGTGTGGACACCCGAATCTTGGAATTATTTCTCTGACTAATACCTTAGCTACTGCTTGAGCGTCGTTGCGTCTGCATGGGAAGACTTCGACCCATTTAGAGAACATATCTACTAAGACTAGCGCGTACTGGTATCCCATGCTTTTTTCTAATTGGATGAAATCCATTTGGATGTTAACAAATGGTCCCCAAGGTGGTGGGTGGGCGCCACGTCTAGTCTTTATAGCTTTACCTATATTGTGTTGATTGCATACAACACATCTTGAGCAGTATTGGTGAGCTAAACTGGTGATGCCTGGCGCGTGCCACTGTGAAGTGATACTGCCCACCATTGCGAATTTTGACACGTGGCTAAGTCCATGTGCTAATCTTACTAACAGGGGGAGGAGTTGTTTTGGAGCTACAACTCTTCCGTCAGCATGTTTCCACATGCCGTCTGGCATTTTGGAACAACCTGCTGACGTCCATACTGGCCACTCAGATGTCGCCTCTGCCTGTAATGAAACGACATGATCAAAAGTGGGAGTATTATCATTGGCGATTGTGATAGCCATTTGTTTTACCAACAGGGAAGGGACGGTCGCTGCCCTTTTGGCACAGTGATCCGCTCTGGCGTTTCCCTTTGCAACCAGAGAAGGAGAAGAAGAATGTGCAACACATTTTACAACAGCCAATAGCTTAGGAAGTAAACACGCCTCTAGTAGGTTAGTGACTAATACAGCATGTTTGATGGGAATGCCTGATGTCTTAATGAACCCTCTGTGTTTCCATATTAATCCCACATTGTGCACTACATTGAACGCATAACTTGAGTCGGTGAAAATTGTAGCAGACTTACCCCTGGCCAACACGCACGCTCTCGTCAAAGCGAAGATCTCCGCTGCCTGTGCTGAACAATTATTAGGTAGTTTTGCACTTTCAATCATCACATGGTCATCAACAACAGCGTATCCAGCATTCAAATCACATCCATTAGTGTGTCTTGACGCGCTACCGTCAACATAATATACTAGATCACTGTTAACTAGTGGTGTTTGTTGTAAGTCGGCTCTGGGTGAGGTGACAGCTGAGATTGTATCAATACAGTTATGTGACATTTCGTTATCCTCATATAGGGGAACAAAATTAGCTGGGTTTATTGGCGGTGCACGTTTTATGGTCAAGTTTGGGTTTGCCAATAGGATCGCTGTGTATGTAGTGTGTCTGGATGCTGATAAGTGTTGTGTAGCTGCGTTTTGTAAAATAATACACACAGAATGTGGGACGTAGACTGTTACTGGATGTTCTAGAGTAATGTTGGCGCTTCTCGATACGCAGAACGCGGCTGCAGCAACTGACCGTAGACACGGAGCATACCCCAAGGCTACACTATCAAGTCTTTGTGAATAGTATGCTATTGGTCTCATCTTGTCGCAATTTCTCTGGGCTAGGATCCCTGTCGCATAGCCTTCTCTTTCTGCGGCAAAAAGTGAGAATTCCATACTGTAGTCTGGCATGCCAAGGCCGGGCGCTGTGGTTAAAGCTTCTTTCATTGCTTGGAACGCAAGTTGTAGTGTCGGAGTCCATGCGATCTGTTTGGGTTGGTCAGATAACGTTAGTGCACGAAGAGGCTGGTCTAATGCGGCGTAGTTGAACACGTGTTGGCGACAAAAATTAGCTGCTCCCAAAAATGATAGCATTTCTGTCTTTGATTTTGGATTGGGGCAGTTTTGCAGAGCTTGTACTCGGGTGTGGGATATTACCCGTTTCGAACCGTCGAGTGTGTGTCCCAGGTATTTTACTCTGGTTTTGCAAAACTGTAGTTTTGGCAATGACGCTTTGTGTCCTTTGTTTGCAAGGGCAGTCAATAGTATGACAGAGTCTGTGTGGCATGCTGCTTCACTTGGGGATGACAACAATAGGTCATCTATGAACATTAACAGTGTACTTCCGCCGGGGAACTGTATATCTTTTAGGTCGTGGTGCAAAGCTTGACTATACAATGTTCCTGATTCTGTGTATCCTTGTGGTGCTCTCGTCCACGTCAGTTGTTTACCATTAAATTCGAAAGCGAAAAGATATTGTGAGTCGGCATGGATTGGGAAACTAAAATATGCACTGGATAAATCCACTACTGTGTAATGTGTTGTTGTTGTGGGGATTAATGCCATTACTGTAGATGAATCAGAAACCAATGGGGTGATGGGGATCACGCATTGATTTATGGCTCTCAAGTCTTGTATAAATCGCCAATCACGTTTGTTAGCCTTTATAATGGGACAAATTGGTGTGTTGCAAGGACTTTCGCAGTGTTTTAAAATGCCTTGTGATAGCAGTGATTCTATTACTGGTGTTATTCCATCGATGGCTTCCTGTTTCAGCGGATACTGCTCAAGTTTGGGAGGGGTACAATCTGGTTTCAGTGTGACTCTGTGGGGGACTGCAGATGTCATTAGCCCGACTTCAGTGGAGTGTGACGCCCACAGTTTATGGGGTACCTTAGACAATGAAGTTTCAGGAAGGAAAACAGCGTGTGGGGGCTCTGGTATGCATATCAATGGCCCTTCAATCATGAATGGGGGTATGGCTATTATGTATCCATCTTTCAATCTAGTTAAATTCCACCCATTTTTCATCTTAACAGTGTGGGAGGTAGCCGTTCTTTTGTCTGTCTGTAGTCTTATCATCATGGGGGACAAGTCCTGTTCTCCTTCCGCCGTGTCGAATGCGATTGATATGTGTGGGGTATAATCAGAGTCATGAATTGCCACTCTTTGAACTTCTGATAAGATTACTGTGGCTGCAATGCCCTCATGGGAGATGTATATTTCTGAGAATGCTGGAAACAGTGTGGTCTTACCAATGGATGATTTTACCTTTTCTATATATACTTTTGGTACGTCTGTATCCCATTTGGACGCTGTTACGTGGTGTTCGGCCAGGAACTTCATCTGTAAACACCTCGCGTTCACTCCTGTGTCGGCTTCTGTTATTTCTTTCAATGCTGTGGAAACAAACTCATTGATAGGATCATTATTTAATTTCCATCTGTATTCTATCACATTTCCCACTCGTTGTGACATCATCTGTTGCATTTCAATTCTTTCTCCCTTCTCTGGTAGCTGTAAAAAGACTCCATCTTGTGAGCAGTAAATGTTAGCGTTCATTTTACAAAGCAAATCTCGTCCACAAAAGTTAACTGCTGCTTTAGATGTTAATAACAAAGAGTGTTCAGTTGAAAAAGAATCGCTAGTTGATTCTATTTTAACTGGTATAGACAAAGGAATTGTCTGCGGGATACCGCTTATCCCGACTGTTAATACAGACTGTCCAGACAATGGTAATGCCATTGTGCTCTCATCAATTGATGATTGTGTGGCTCCGGTGTCTATCATGAAAGTAACTTCTTTGTTATTTATCATTAAGTTAATTTTGGGTTCCTCTTCGGGATTTGCTGTTAATATTTGCATAACATTCTCCAGACAGATCTTTTTTTCCTGTTGGCACCTCTATGCGACATTCGTCGCCTCGTCTCCTTTGAACGGATCCGCCATAGTGTAATCTGCATATGGTGGGGCGCTAGGATGGGGTTTGTGGGGCCTGCGTGAGTCTCTTTGCATATATTCCCCTTTGTTCCCATTGTTTCTATTCTCCTTTGGACAATAGAACGCCACATGGCCCTTTTGTTGGCAAATATGACATGTTACATGGGGACACTCCTGTATTCGGTGTCCTGGTTGATTGCAGTGGTAACATGTTTGTACCCCGTTCCTCTGTGGAGGCCCGTTTCGCGTGTTCCCACCCCCACCCCTTTGGTTGTTTCCCTGGGGGTAATAATTTCTAGCTGGATAGCAGTGTATTGTTTCCTCTTTTACCACCTCTGGTCGAGATACAAAGACTCCGATGTCTTTGATGACACGTTTCTTGTCGTGATGCTGTCGTTCTATATTGATGGCTGCGTTCTTAACGTTTGTAATAGGAGAGCTCTCCCAATCTAACTGGACGGCTTTCAAATGTTTTCCAACGTGTGGTAGGAGGCTGTTAACGAAATAGGATACCTGGATTGCGAGTCCCTCGTCTGCCGTTAATCCGCTGTTCGCGGCCCAAGCCGCTTTGAATTTACTGTAAAACGCATCGACTGTTTCAGACTCGTTTTGAACGCAAGCTGTGATATTTGACATGCATGCATTTCGCCTTGCCAAACCTTGTACCGCGGCTGTTATCGCAGTAATACACTGTTCTCTAGTGTTGTTTTCACTCCAGGCATCACTGCTTGGAATAGCCATTTGCGTTGAGACGCTGTGATATTTATTTCCTAGACATCCCAACATTAGCTGTTTCATGTCCCTAGGGGTCGGGCTATAGCAATGGCATATTAAATCCAATTGTTCGATAAAACCCATTGGGTCTCTGTCGGGTTTGGGAAATTGTTCAACGAGTCCTTTTAATTCTGTCGGTGACCATGGTCGGTAAACTGTAGCGTTTACATTTTCGCCTAGTGGGACAATCCTCATAGGATATGTGCTGGTCGGTTTCTCGGATCTAGTGACCATTTGTGATGGTTCCGGAGGCGTTTTAACCTTTTCTATTTTATTCGCTGGTGGTGACGGCGGTTGCACTGTTGGTGAACTGTCCTGTGTTCTAGCAGGTCTATTGTTCCTTGATGGTCCTGCTTCTACATTTTCTCTTTCGTCTGGGTTCCTATCTAAAACCACATGTGCGTCTCTGTTAAACGTCACTCTTGTGGATATGTCATCGTCTGAATCGTCTTCTACCACGCTTGCGGTCAGGCTTGGATATAGGCCTTTAACATTTTTGATATTGGGCCTTGTGTTACTTTCTCTGTCTTTTCCGTTGTCAAGCGTTTCAGTTTGAGACTGCGTTATAATACTTTTTTCCGCCTCTTCTTTTAAACGTGTCATATTTCTCAAATCAATTTCACATTGCCACAAAACCAATGCATGTTCGATACGACTTTGTTTTCTCACGGTAAACGATCTGGCACGTTCACGGAAACTTTCGCGTACGCCTCTAAGTTTCCCGTTATGAAAACACCCTAGGACTGGCCAGTTGTTTTTTGTCCATTTTGACCACAATCCCAAATATTTTACAGCTATAGGTCCATATTTTGTTAGCATGAAGTCGCACGGAGAGTTGCCGGTAACGTCATTTTTGCTTAGTGAACGCCCCATGATACCAGCTATATGCCCCGCGTTGCCCTCGATGTAACGTCCCTGATATGATCAGACTGGTAAACAGTGAGGAGGAAAGAGAGAGAGAGAGATAGACAGACAGAGATAGACAGACAAAAAACTAGAACAAATGCCCTATTTTTAGTTATAACTAAATAATTGTATATAAGGTGGAGACCAGACACTCAATCTTATATATTTGGTATCTTAATTATAACTTATTTTATATACTTGGTATCTTAATTATAGCTTATTAACTGTAGCAATCTATATTGTTCTAGAGAACCAATTTGGGTATTCATTCAAGTCAAAGTTAATTTGTCAGGTCTGATTCTAAGATATATGTATTTCAGTTGTATACTGCTATACCTAATTTAGATGTTGAATCCTTATACATATTATTCCAATTACTTTATGTATCGTTATCACTATGTAATTTATAGCGCCGTTATCATTACCTATCGTGAAACCGGAAGTGGAACCAAAACTACAATTCCCAACCGGAAATCACTACCGGAAATCACTTTCCTGGCTTCCTTGTATAACGTTAACTCGTCTCTCAATGCTTTGCGATATCAGCCGGTTCGTTCTTAACTCAATAAACACCTCAGCGGGTTATAATACTGTGCACATACAAACAAGACTCAAACAGACAAACAAACGAAAATACATAAAAGTTAACGTGTGTATATACCTGGTCTGTATTGGATCGCTTGTTCGTTTAGTCGGCCAGCACTCTGCTGCGACAAGGCATTTATACCCTTGATCTATCTATACATCGTCTTTTAAAACATAACGACCGAATCCTGAACTTCGAAATTTAATAGCGATATATTAGATTATATATACCTTTTAATCATAGTCTCGGTCCCTTCAACCTGCGATTAATGTCCCGTTAAATGTACATTTACGTACTGTCGAGGCACCGCCGGTTTCCTTCCCGCTCTCTGTATGATTAATTGATTAATTCAATCCAAATATATCGTTTTCAGGAATGGAAGAGGTTGTGAGCTTAGTTTAAGGTTGTATCTATGAATATATATCGTTACTCTGTTAAATCTAATTAGATTATAACAGCTTCTCGGTCCTAACGTCCCGCCTCTTTGCCACAAGAATCATAGAATAGCTTCTAAGAGAGTAGCGTTTTCCAATGATATCACTCTAATAAGCTCACGTATCTTCTTTTGTTGCCTATATTTCAGCCTGAATTAGACTTGGGTTAGCAATCCGACAACCTTACTGTGTGCCTTAGCTTTTGGTCGGCTCCGACTCGACCAGGAATAGCACTTCAACCTATAGCAAATCCTACCAGAACCTCCTGATATAGGACCGGAGTACACGCGTTTCCCCCGTAACGAATCCCAATACAGCCCAGATATTCAATACACGTTATTCTATTGTCCAGCCATAGTCTCGAATATTAAAACACACAGTAAATGCTCACCTTGTGTAGAGAGAAGTGGGGATCACACCAATGTGTTCCAGATACCGGCCGGCCTAAACTAATCCTTTTCTCTCTACACCTGAGAACAGATCAGTCTGCACAAAATTCGAAATTTGCGATGCCAAATTGTAGGATAATAATAGTATTCAAATAGGAATAGAGTCAAATGACTTGCTCACTCAGAGGGTCCAGATAATAAGGTTTATTACCCAGATCAAATCAAATCATTACAACAATAGAGAATATGGCTGGAGATCTTACCTAAACAGACCAGCTCCGTCAGTCAGGTAAAAAGATCCCGCTCCCCAGTCGGGGAAGCAGTTAAGTACCAGGTGAACAATGGGGGGGGTGGGGGAAGGGGAGGGGAGGAAGGGGGCGTGGTTCATACATCATATATTCCACAGTATCCTGCTAAGTCCCTCCTCCCACATCTCATCAGAGATTTCCATACTAAGCTCTGTGGACCATACATCTTTAATGTGGTCGGAGGAAGCCATAGATTGGACAGAGAAATATGAAACAAAATCAGATATCAGGTGTTTTGAAACTGGTGATCGGCTCATGAGATTATAAAACTGGTAGTCAGCAGGACATGTCTCAAAGTCTGGGATATTACTGCGGACATAATTTCTAACCTGCAGGTAACGAAAGAAGTGTGAGCTTGTAAGATTAAACTTAGACTTAAGTTTGTTAAATGAGGCAAAGTGACGATCAACATATAGATCTTTAATAGTGGCCAGTCCCTTTCCCTTCCATAATGAAAAAACAATATCAGATTGACCAGGGGGAAAATTATGGTTATCACATATTGGAGCATATGCCGAGGTTGAAGGTACTTTGAAAACCTTTTTGATTTGACTCAATATTCTCAGTGAGTTCCGAAGGATAAAATTGTTGAGAGCCATTTTATTAATCATATCACACTTAGAAAATAACATTGCAGGAAGAGAGCTTTTTAGGTTCACATGCGCCTTCATGTCTAGCCACCTGGGGGCGTCCATGGCTACTGTAGCATCACCTATGAAGTAATCTTGCCAGAAGGTCATGGCCCTTGCATTAGCAGCCCAGTAGTAGTGCTGGAATACCGGCAGGGCCAGCCCCCCCATATGCTTTGGCTTCTGCAAGTGTGCTTTTGAAATACGATGTGCTTTATAGCCCCAGACAAATGGCAGAAGTATAGTGTCTATCTGTTTAAAGAAAGAGGCAGTCAAAAAAATAGGCACGCTCTGAAAAAGGTAAAGGAACCTTGGGAGAACCACCATTTTTATGACATTCACACGCCCCACCAAAAACACTGGCAAAATTCTCCACCTCTCCATATTTTTCTTCAATTTTGAGACCATTTCACCAAAGTTCAGTTTAAATAGGAGTTTGGGATCCTTTGGTATAACTACTCCCAGATAGGTGAAGTGGTCATATTCTATTTTAAAGGGTAAGCTGTCAGTAAAGGAAGAGTCTAGGCTCCCTGAGATGGGCATAAACACACTTTTCTCCCAGTTAATGGAGTAACCAGAGAAAGTACCAAACTGCCTGATTAAATCTAGGAGACATGGGACGGAGGAGGCAGGATCAGCAAGATACAGGACCACATCATCCGCATATAGCGAAATACGGCTCTCATACTTTCCCAACTTTATTCCTGTGATGTTGGGATGACTCCTGATACTGATAGCCAGGGGTTCGAGGGCTAAATTGAACAGTAAGGGACTAATACAACATCCTTGTCGGGTGCCGCGATGGAGTGGGAAGGAGTCAGATCTATCAGAATTGGTAAGAATGGAAGCTCTGGGATGAGCATACAACATTCCAATAAGAGAACGAAACCTGTCACCGAAACCAAAGCGCTGGAGGACACTGAACATATATTTCCATTCGATCTGGTCGAATGCCTTTTCAGCGTCAAGTGATATGATCGCCGGCTTAGTGTCCTTTCTTTGGTTAGAGTACAATATGTTTAGTAATTTCCGAATATTAGAAAAAGCAAGCCTGCCAGGAATGAATCCCGTTTGGTCGGAGTGGACGAGAGATCCGACATGCTGAGCCAACCTAGTGGCCAACACCTTGGCAACTGTCTTTTGGTCAAAATTTAACAAACTTATAGGCCGGAACCCTGCTGGATCAGTCCCATCCCTACCTTTCTTGAGTAAAAGGCACACATTTGCTTCGTAAAGGGAGTCAGGGAAGACATTATTAGTGATAGAATGTTGAATCATTCTAAGAAGTAGCGGGGCCAAAATGTCACTGTACGTTTTATAAAACTCCGCCCCATACCCATCCGGGCCAGCGGCCTTCCCGCTAGGGAAAGACTTTATTGCACTTGTTATTTCCTGCAGGCTGAAATCAGCATCTAGCTCATCCCTTGCCTTATCACTAAGCACTGGCATATCAATATTGTCCAGGAAGCTCTCAACCTCAGAGTCTGGGGCATGGCATCTAGAGGTATAAAGGCCAGTATAAAATTATTTAAAACGGTCATTTATGTCTTTAGGGTTAGTCAGCAAGCTGCCCGATATAGATTTGATACTATGAATTGCCTGGCTGGCCTGTACACCCCTCAGCTGCCTAGCCAACAGTCTGTCTGGTTTATCACTTAGTTCAAAGTGCTTCTGTCTGAGTTTAAGGAGGAGGGTACTAACCTGCTTGCCCAGAATAGAATTGTATTCATACTTCAATTTTAAAATGTTATTTAAGTCCATTTGGGATTGTGATAGTCTGTAAACCTGCTCCAGCGAGGGGAGCCGTGCCTCAATCTCAGCCAGGCGCTTACGTCTTTCTCTCTTTCCAAAGGCTTCATAAGATATAATGTGCCCTCTCAATACCACCTTAAGAGACTCCCATAGTGTAGCGTCGGAGACATCACCGGTATCATTAGTTTCCATAAACTCAATGAGTCGAGATCTCATTTGATCGCGAAATGCTTTCTCCGAGAGCAAAGAGGGGTTGAAGCGCCAACTGTATCGCGTCTGTGGCAGTGCCAGCTTTACCAACATAGTGATTGGCGCATGATCTGAAATAAGGATGCTATGATATTTAGTTTGCAGCACACTAGATATAAATTTAGCATCGACAAGAAAATAATCTATTCTTGTATACGATTTGTGGACGTGGGAAAAGAAAGAATAATCCCTGTCTGTAGGGTGCTGCAATCTCCATATATCAACTATGTTCATAGAACGCATTAAATTGTTTAGTACTCCAACGGAATTAATGGTCGGAGGCGGACGAGTGGACGTACGATCAAGATAGGGATCTAGATAGCAATTAAAATCTCCACCTAAAATCAAGTTGGTGGTATTCAGATCAGGGATTATGTCAAATATTTTACGAAAAAAGCTTGGGTCGTCAATGTTAGGACCATAAATATTCAGGCATGTTATTGGTAGTGAATTAATGCTACCAGACACCATGACATATCTGCCTCCGGGGTCGGAGACTACCGTGGTCATTTGAAATGGGACAGATTTACTAAATAAAATAGCAACCCCTCTTGCTTTGGAAGAAAAAGCAGATTGGTACACTTGTGACACCCAGTGCTTCCTCAGGCGCCTCTGTTCCATTGGAGCTATATGGGTCTCTTGTAAAAATATAATATCTGCAGACAATGTTTTCAAATGAGCAAATACTTTTCCCCTTTTAACTGCACTACCCAATCCTTTAGTGTTCCATGACACCATCGTAATAGGCTTCTCACCCCCCGATATATTAACCCCTTGCGTCATCACGACCAAGTGATAACAATCTTAATACAAACAGCATGGTATATGAAGTACATTTTAATCCATTGATCATCCACCTTCTTGAAAGAGACTTCAGATACAAAAATATAACAATAAGGACTGGCAACACAATAAACCCCCCCACCCCCCCACCGCCGCTTACCAAAACTGAACGGCAAAATCCCCATATACTCACAAAGACAGCTGGGCAAAAGAATAGGCATCGCATTGCACCGGTTAACGTTATAGTTACCAATACCTAGACAGCTGTCCCTCCACAACTCAGTGGATGAAAAATAATAAAGTGTTCACACGTGTTTTATGTTGAATAGTCAACAAATCAGTTTATATACAGTCAGCTTGAGACCGCCAGCATGGGACCAGGTCCATCAGTTGAGAGAGTCTTGGAAAAGCGCACAGCCTCCTCCGGGGTGCCAAACATTGTGACAGTAGAGTTGTGCTCGACGCGCAACTTGGCTGGGAAGCGTAGGCTGTATTTCACATTTGCCTCTCGGAGGGTCTTCATCACATCAATGAAGGCTCTGCGCTGGGTCATCACGTCCGCTGTATAATCAGGAAAAATATACACTCTGGATCCTTTGTAGTAAAGAGGACCGTGCTCACGGCTGAGACGCAGGACCCGGTCCTTGTCTTTGTCGTGGTGCATCTTGGCGATAATGGTGCGTGGTTTCTCCCCCTCAGCGGGCTTGGCTAACAGGATACGATGGGCTCTGTCCACTTTAATTGGCTTGGTGAAGTTTTCACTGCCAAGTAGTTGCGAGACCAACTCGGTCACAAAGTCAGTAGGCCTTCCCTTCTCCTCGCCCTCTTTGATTCCCACGAATTTGAGGTTCAGCCGGCGGGACCGGCCCTCTAAGTCGTTGAGCTTAGCCCGGAGTTCTGTGTTTTCCTTCCGTAAGGATTTTTGGGATTCTTCCAGGAGTTTCAGACGCGCGTCGTGGTCGTTCACCGTCACTTCTATCCCCGTCACTAGCTGCTTCACGCTTTTCTGCTCGGACTGCAGGGATGCCAAAGTGGCTTCAAACTTGTCCAAACGGGATGTGATAGAGACTCGGGTCTCGTCCATCGCTTTCTTCAGACTCTTACCCTGGCTTTCAATTGCAGCCAGAATAGCAGCGCTGGTAGTGTCGTCAGATGTTTGGGCTGCTGCTGCTTTTCTCGTAGTGGCCATTGTTTGTCGTTTGCCAGCTGCGGTTGCCTTTTTTTTTGTTTGTTTGGCCCCTTCCCATCGGTAAATTCCATATAATCTCAACTTTCCACGGCGGTAGTGTTATATTTAGTCTGTTGATACTTTTTCAAGCAAACTGTTAGATAAACGTGTGTTTTTTATACAAAATTAGAAGTTGAGGAGGGAGCTCAGAAAAATGCGACTACTCCATTCACCGCTCACTAGCGGGGATCTTTGATTAAACACCTGCTATCAGAAGAATAGACAGTCAGAAAAAAAGTTGTAACTTTTACTTTTTAGTACTTAAGTACATTTAAAAGTAGAAACTTTTTTACTTTTACTCACGTGTGTTTTTAGCCAGATACATACTTGAGTATGATTTTGAGTATGATTTTTTACCCATACTTTCACTTAAGTATCATTTCTGGGTACTTTTTATACCCCTGTCGTGTTCTCACTGAGGATAACGGTGTAGAGATGCTGTAGAGCAGTGGTTCTCAACTGGTCTAGCCTCGGGACCCAACATTTTCCTTAGTCATTAAGTCGCGACCCAACATTTTTAACCACTATGATTTATGTAAAAAAAAAATATTTGCAGTAATACGCAATCTTTCAAAACATGAAATAAACACAAAAAAGTGCAACTATTGCTAAAAACCCAATGAAATAAAAGAATAATAAATAATATATGCTTCTTAGCAGATTTCTTAGCTTAACATAACAGACCTAAGTTTGGGGGAACTAATGGGATAACTGGGGTTGCAACAAAAGTGCAACTAGGGCTAAAAACCCAATGAAATTAAATAATAATAATAAATAATTATGCTTCTTAGCAGACTTCTTAGCTTAACATAACAGACCTAAGTTTGGGGGAACTAATGGGATAACTGGGATTGCAAGAAAAGTGCAACTAGGGCTAAAAACCCAATGAAATAAAATAATAATAAATAATATCCTTCTTAGCAGATTTCTTAGCTTAACATAACAGACCTACGTTTGGGGGAACTAATGGGATAACTGGGGTCAGGGCCGCCTGGGAGAAATGCGAGGCCCTGTGCGAGATTTAAACGCAAGATTATTTTTTTTTTTTTTTCATACAGTCAACATATTCGTAAATAATAGCGCTGCCCGAGGCTGGGCATGATACAGTCAACATATAGCAAGAGAGAGAGCGAGAGAGAGCTCCCGTTCTACAGTCAATATACAGTGTACAGAGAGAGAGACACATTGGAAAGAAATTGAAATGCTATTTGGCCCTAAACAGAGAGTACACAGTGGCAGAATACCTGAGCACTGTGACTGAAGATCCTTGACTAGGTACAGACTCAGCGAGCACAGCCTAGCCATCGAGAAAGGCCGCCATAGGCAGACTGTGTGTGTTAGAAAGAGAGAGAGAGAGAGAGCATGTGTGTTAGAGAGAGAGCATGTATGAGAGAGATAAGCAAAGATGACCCCCTAAAGGATATTCAACTTTTAATGAAAGAACAAAACAGAAGGAAAAGATAACTTCACAAAGGCAACATGAATATACATAGATCCAAAAGGACAAAGATCAACACTTAAATCCAAAGAGAAGAGGGTCTATACCAGAGAAAACAAAGCAGCAAGGAGCCAATGGCCGACAGCTAAAGGCTAGCCAGGTAGGCTACTGACACCAGGCCACACACAGCTTTGGCCAACGGCCCAACGCTACCCAAGCTACACAAACGACCAAGACAATGAATTCACACACAGCACATGTCGTATCTCCAAATGTTGTGAAGTAACATATGTTTTGCCTGGAAAAAAACATCGTTATTAACAAAACATTCGGGAGGGGAAGGAAGGAAGAGTGGGGTAATGTCATGACATTTTCATTAATCTTACCTGCACCAAGGAACGCAGGGCGAAAGGCCGCAACACAGGTCTCCACGTTGACGAAAGGCCTCTCGCTGTCGGGACAAAAATAAGCTATGGCCAGAGCCTTGTCATGGTGCAGGCCCGACTACATCTTCTGTCAAAGATGATGTCGTAGTCAGAGTGCCAGAACCCCCTGCTATTCTCACGGCTAATGTCAATGGTCGTAGCACAAGCTAACAGCTAACTCAAGGCTAACTGATAGCATCAAACGAACGTTCCCAGCCGAGCGCAGCCGGCAGCTAACGTCATAGCTAAACAGCTAACTGGCTAACAGTTAGCTCAACCAGGCTATCGCTAACCATTAGCTAACGCAGAAGCAAGCTATGCGGCTACATACAGGTGCTGACACCAGGCCACACACCGTTAGCTACTAGTAGTACTACAACAGCTAGTCGGCCAGTTTAGCTCCAGAGAGAGAGAGAGAGAGAGAGAGAGAGAGAGAGATGTCCACGGCGGGAATAGAATAGAGTTAATAGAATAGGTTAAAAACTCACCAAACGTCCAAGAGGATGGAGACAACCGCGTGGAGTTGACGAAGTTCATCTGCCAAACGACCATCCTCTTCATCTTGACTGCATGCGCTGTCTCTAGGTTAGCTAACGCTAGTTAGCCTTTAGCTAAGCTAGCTACTAGCCGACATCATCATGGCTATATCCCGACTGCATCATGACAAGGCTCCGGCCATTTGTCCCGCCAGCGAGAGGCCTTTCGTCAACGTTCCTTGGTGACCGACCGACTGATAATGACCGACCTCTTCATCTTGGCTGGCATAACTAAGCATAATAGTCAAAAGCTGCACGCGCGAAATAGTCAAACGCAGCTGACTCACGCCGGCGTACTACACATGATGTAAGTAACCACTCCCTTCGTTGAAACCAATAGTATGTCTGCTGCAGAGCCCCAGAGCTCCAATAGTGAGTATGTCACTGCAGACCCAGGAACAAGTCAGACACATTCTACAAACGTGTCTAATGTGAAATATATAAGCATATAAGCAAAACTAGATTTTAGGTCTGTGATGAAAAAGGGCCTCGCGGGAAGGGGGGCCTCGCAAAAAAAAAAAAAAATAAAAAATAATAATAATAATTTTTTTTTTTTTTTTTTTTATTTTTTTTTTTTTGCGAGGCCCCCCTTCCCGCGTGGCCCTGTGCGACCGCACTGCTCGCACACGCAACAAAAGTGCAACTAAGGGCCAAAAACACAATGAAATAAAATAATAATAAATAATATATCCTTCTTAGCAGACTTCTTAGCTTAACATCCCAGGGAACTAATGGGATAACTGGGGATGTTGTTTGCTCCTGACAAGAGTCTCAACGTCTGGGGTGATGGTAGACAAAGCAACTCTGAGGTCATGCTCAATGTCCAATCTGTTCCTCCGCTTTGTCTTCAGCTGGACCAGAGCTGAGAAGCCACTTTCATAAAGTTAGGTAGTGAAAAAAAAAAAAAAAAAAAAAATCTTTTCACACATCCGCGACCCACTCAAAATGGCCCCGCGACCCACTTTTGGGTCGCGACCCACCAGTTGAGAAACACTGCTGTAGAGAACCCTGTCACGGCGACAATACAGAAGGTTAACCCTTTTACTATCACACTACAGACGGTTAGTCTGCAGTTTATTGAAAAATATGGTGGACATTTGTATTCAGTACAGAACATTCTTTAATGATGTTTATGCTTTTACTCAAATCGAGAGTGTATAAATAATAATAATAATAATAATAATAATAATAATAATAATAATAATAATAATAATAATAATAATAATAATAATAATAATAATAATAATAATAATAATAATAATAATAATAATAATAATAATAATAATAATAATAATAATAATAATAATAATAATAATAATAATAATAAATGGTGCATTTTATCCAAGGCGCTTTACAATCTGTGTTCCTCACGGAGGTAGGTAGGTTCCTCGGGAGGTAGAGCTGTAATCTAGAGGTTCCCGGTTCGATTCCAGCTCCTCCCGGGCAGTGTGTCGAAGTGTCCTTGAGCAAGACATTTAACCCATAACTGCTCCCGATGAGCAGGTTGTCATGGTCGCCTCCGCCATCTGGATTTGAATGTGGTTGATTGATTGATTGATTGATTGATTTATTGATTGGTTGGTTGGTTGATGGATTGATTGATTGATTGATTGATTGATTGATTGATTGATTGATTGATTGATTGATTGATTGATTGATTGATTGAATGTGTGAGTGAATGAGTAAAATGTGATAAAAGCACTATATAAATGCACCATTTATTTACATTTACACACTGATGGCGGACGCAACCCTGCAAGGTGCCAACCTGCACATCTGGAGCAATTAGGGGTTAAGTGTATTGCTCAAGGACACTTTGACACGCTGTGCCTGGGAGGAGCGGGAAGCAAACCGGGAACCTTCCGACTACCCCTGCCCCTTACATGGTACCATGAAAAGTATGTGGTCTACTCTAAGTACCATAAAACCCAGTCAAAACCCTGATGTAGATACCTAGCCAGAATCTCTAATTTTTTCGATCAGTCAGCGATGAAGATTCTTGCTGGAGCTCTCATACAGTGTCACTATGACTATGCGTGTGGCTCCTGGTACAACAGTGCCCCCAAAAGTCCGAAAATAAAACTACAGACATCACAAAACAAGCTAATCAGGGTAATACTAAGGCTACCTGCCCGAACCCACCTTGACCCATCACACTTTGAGATCATGAGATGGCTTAAGGTGGAAGACAGAGTAAACCAGATAGGGATGTGCCTAGTTCACAGAATAGTGCACGGGGTAGTGCCAGTGTACTTCAACAACTACTTCAACCGAATCAGGGACACCCATGCATAACCAACTAGGCGCAGCTCAACTGACTTTGTGCCAGTCAGATTCAGGAGCTGTATGGGGAAGGAGTCATTTCTGTCTATTGGAACAGTCTGCCCAGTGACCTGAAAATCGTAGACAATGCCGTTAGATTCAAGTCCAGCCTGAAGACATGGCTCAAAAGGGACTATGCTTAACCTAGACACTCAGCTAAAGGCACCCTTGAATGTTTTATGAGTCTGTTATGTATATGAATGTTAAATGGTATATGTGATGCAGTGGAGGCTGCTGACCAAATCTTTAGGTGAAGCACAAATTATTATATTATATATTAAATAATATTTTTTAAACATCCCCAACACTGCAACACCCCATTCCTCCCAGGTGTCAGGCTCCTCATTCGCTTCCATTCATTTTGGGGACCATGTTTAAATATCATCCTTCTGAAGTATAAACAAACTATACTGCTGTGACGATTTCAATAAAACAGACCATTCTGAGTCAATGGTATGCAGTGGCGTTGCGCAATATGTCGGGGCCCCCCCACAGGGCAGACCACTCCCCTAAATCAAACCAAGCAGACCATGTACAGTATACAGTGGCTCGGCGGCCCGATCAAACCAAGCAGACCATGTACAGTATACAGTGGCTCGGCGGCCCGATCAAACCAAGCAGACCATGTACAGTATACAGTGGCTCGGCGGCCCGATCAAACCAAGCAGACCATGTACAGTATACAGTGGCTCGGCGGCCCCTGATCAAACCAAGCAGACCATGTACAGTATACAGTGGCCGGCGGCCCCTGATCAAACCAAGCAGACCATGTACAGTATACAGTGGCTCGGCGGCCCCTGATCAAACCAAGCAGACCATGTACAGTATACAGTGGCTCGGCGGCCCGATCAAACCAAGCAGACCATGTACAGTATGGCTCGGGCCCATCAAAAAATAACACAGTATGCTATGACTGGCCCCTGTAAATGTCCTAACACAACCCCCTCAATGTACAGTAAATGACCAAGTATGGTTTTGTCAATATTCCAATGTACAGTTTTGTTTGTACAGTTGTACAGTGCCCCCCCCCCCCCACCCCTCCTACCCAACCCCTCCCCCCACCCCACCAACCACCTCCAATGTACAGTCCCCCCCCCCCTCCTACCCAACCTCCTCCAATGTACAGTTTCTACGTCAAATGTATATACTCCCTTTTCTGGACTCTTTTTATATCACAAACAGTACTGTATTTGCAAGTCTGGTATGTCATACATGTATAGATGTAGCAGTACTGTCTATCTGTATGTCATGTATGTCATATATGTTACGATGATTTGAAAATGGGGGACGAACAAGACGAAAGTATTTCTCTGGTCTGCATCCCCTTAACAATTGTATGTATTGAGCTGTACTGTACTGTACCCATTCTGCAATCTGTTAATAAAGTTTTACAATTCAATTCAATTCAATTCACGGCAGAACATATAGTTTGGCTCCACACACACACACACACACACACACAGCGGCATCACTTATGAACGGTTATTCGGTTACTCACCATTGTTGCAGCTGACGCGCCTTGCTCCAAATGTGTAGACAATCGACAGACAGTGAAACAAAGTTCTCCTCCAAGTCCTGTGGGTATTGTCTCCTCAACATTTCTGCAGCTGAGCGAATTGCAGTCTGCTCAATGAATGAATCCGAGAGAGGAATCCGAATTTCCCCTCTAACTAGTGCTATATGCTTCATTGCGTCATTAATAAAGTTTTCAATCAATCAAACAATGCCGTTTGTTTAGACATTCACAAGACTTGCATAACGTTACAACATAACGTTAGCTAGCAAGCAAGCTAGTCGACAATATCTCCTTCCTCCATTGCAACGCTATCTACAGTACTAGAGAATTCAAAGTGCCCGCGAGGCGATGACGTTGTTGTTGTTGTCACGTTTAGCCTTTATCGCAGGTGTATATATATATCATCAAATATGCACAATAAGTTCATGAACAATAACAAAACACTCCACCCTGGGCCTGGTAGCTGCGGTGGTAGCCATTTAGCTACGTTAGCTCCAACAAGTTAGCTACTTAAACTGAGATAAAAATGATTTTGTAAACAAGCTGCAGAGCCGCAGTATGGCAGAAGAGAAACCATTCTCTGATTGGATCACAAGGCTGTCAATCATTCTAGTTGCAGAGCCGCAGAGCAGCAGAACAGAAACCATTCTCTGATTGGATCACAAGGCTGTCAAACATTCAATCCCCCATTCAATGGCAAGAGTTTAACTGCACGGACCGTGCTTAGATGACGTTAATAGCCTATTTTGATTGGCTATTATTTATTATTTATTTAATCCTGGGTCAACCTGTGCAGCCATCTGCACGAATATTTACTGCAGTCATTACTGCAGTGCAGGCCTGCTCAGAGCTGTCAATTTTGGCCATTTTTGAAAAAAAAAGTATTAATCTTTTATGGTATTTCTTTTACAGAGGAAAACATTTCTAATAAAAAAAAATATATTAATAAGAAAAAAAGAAAAAAAAAATATATCTATGTAAATTAATAATAATTCTGAATTATGAGTGAATTTGTGTTTCACGTGTTGTCATAGAGAAACCTCCACTGATGTGATGTGTTGTGATTAGGGATGCTTTTTTACCGATACCGATATACCGATATTGTCCAACTCTTAATTTCCGATACCGATATCAACCGATACCACATTTTAATGCCGATATCGGCCGATAATATCGGTACGCCGATAATATCGGACATCCCTAGTTGTGATGTCATGTTTTGTATGATGCATGTCTAAGCATCACACTCCCCTACCCCCCTACAAGGACCACAATGGAAATAAGCTCTGAGCTTTTTTGTGTTTCATCCTTGGCAGTATATCCTGACTGTGCTTTCTGTCACATGTTTATTTTTTACATTGTCAAATAAAGTCATTCATTCATTCATTCATTCATTCATTCATTCATTCATTCATTCATTCATTCATTCATTCATTCATTCATTCATTCATTCATTCATTCATTCATTCATGTAGAACAAAAAAAGAAAAAAGAGAAATGTTGTTTGTCTCGATTCCGGAAAAAGGTTGACCCTTTTGGAGGTTCGAGGTGTTCCCTTGAGAGAAGCTATATACGAAGATACTGCTGAAGTATAACGGCCGGCCTTCATCTCCACAAAGCAATGGTCCGCATGCTGCTCAGGTCAGGGGTTTCTCAAAAGAACCTTCGTGGTAAGATCATCTTTACTTTAACTTTGGAGATTAATTTGAATTATTTAAAGCTTAAACTAAATTAATCTAGATTTATCTATGGGGTGAAACATTTTCAACGTTCTGAACTTTCAGCAGTATATTTGCTTGTTCTTTTTTTGCATTGACTCGTGCACATTTTTGAAAATCATCTGACATGAAGATGGAACACATTTTTGTTGTTAATATGATTTATATATTACTGGTAGTTCATACAGGACATTATCGTCCTCTAAGCCAATCTGCACTTTAACATAGGCCTGGTTTTGTTTTTATTTCTGTTAGCGCCGCGGATATAAGAAAGAGGTCTAGCTGAGTCAATGTTCATGGTTTTGTTGAACATTTGTATTTCACAGGAGAGAAACTGTTTTCAAAGAAAGCTATTAAAATAGTATTTGAATCTAAATATACTTTCTTTGTGTTGATTTTACATTAATTCCATGATTTTACTCAAGTAAATATCTGTTACAAGCTTCGGTTTTAAGTAGAAAAATGCTATTTTTTATCTAGATTAATTACAGAAAATTGTGAGATTAATTAGTTAATTTCTTTTAATCTATTGACAGCACTAGTAAAAAGAGATTTAAGATAAGAGTGAGGGGGAGGGGGTTGAGCACCACAGACAGAGAATGTACAAAAGACAAAGACAAAATATAATGAAATGATATACTGAAGTATAATAATAGAATGATATAAGATGTGGAAGTACAAGTTTAAAGGACCATACCACCAGTCTTCTTAACAGATGGGTTTCAAGTCATTCTTGCCTTGATACAAAAATGAAGGCGCCCTTGTTTTCTTTCAAGAATAATTTGCTGTTACTGAAGAATTCTGTAAAATGGTGCATTTTCAGATACAATAGAAGGCTATGGTAGTGCTGAATCAGCAGTAAATAACTACCACATTTTTCAGTAATGGTAAAAAAATATTTAAAAGAAGGGAGCGACTGGACCCTCTACAAAGACCTTGGACAAAACTGTTTGCGCGCCTCTCTGTGGGCTCCGTCGAGATTGTGCTTGATTTGATTTCGTTTTTTATTAAATGTATATGAAATATACAATATGATGTTGTTTTTATTCATACATTTCGTGTGTTTACTAAACTTAAGTTGTACTTTAGTAAACATATGAATAGTGTACTAGTGTACTATAATGTCAACATATATATATATATATCATTCATATCTTAAAAGTGCTATAGATAAAATGATTGCTCCCCCCCCCCAGACAAAAAACATATATATTGATTCATGAATTTATCATTTAAGAAATATTTGCAGGTCCAAAATGAATGTTTACATCTTGCAGGCATGTACCCCTCCCTACTTCCCATTCCCCCACATGGAATACACCTGATTGGATAATTGATGATGTGCTGGTGCTCTAGTGCAACATCTAGTGGCTAATGTTATCTATAGCACCTTTAAGCACAATTTTTAACACACTAAGTACAATTTAAGTGGTTTCAACTTGACACAACTTACGTTATTTGATCGTTATTTATTTTATTCAATATTTCTATTCATTACAGGCACACAGACTCGGGGTTAACATGGGGAATCATCCTGAGAATGTAAAAGTGCAATACCGGCCGCATCACGCTAGACGGCGGTATCGAGCACCCTTTGTAACCTTGTATCCTGGCTTGTGGGACGGCCAAATGTCTCGGGTTTAATTTTTCCTTGTCGGCCGAGGCGAACGGTTCTCTCGATTCCATTGAAGCGTGTCAAATATCCCCTTTTTTATCTACTTTTTCTCCCCATTTTTCAATTTTTCTCCCTTCCCCAATTTCGTATTGTCCAATTCTACCCTCCCCTGTCTCGAACGTTGTTAGGCCATGCCTCCCACAAGCCGGCTGCAATGTGGACAAAGCCTTACATCACGAGGAGGCAGCCGTCGCATCTTTTCGATCTCTCAGCGGTGAGGTCTGCGTGGGAGGGACACGCCGCCCCGGCCAGCTTCCCACCCCATAATACTGCCAATTGTATTAGTATGAACGACCAGCCAAGCTGGTAGCAGCGCCGAGAACTGGGCTCGAACCCAGCATCTCCTGCGTTGGTGGCGAGCGCCTTGCCCACTGCGCTACCTAGCAGTCCCGATCCATAAATTGTGGTGGATTATGCCGTGGACCAAATGGACATTGGATATGCCAGATAGCGATCAAACAATTGGAATATCATTTTTGGAATACTCCCGATCACAGGTAATTTTAGCTTTTGATCCTGCAATGCTTTTATACCGATCGGGCTGATAAGCGTTTTTAGTGTTCAATACGAATGACGTTACTGACAATCAAATAATCAGAAACGACCACCCCCCCCTCCTGCATGCATTCATGATGGAACATAATACCTATGATAGATTTGATTTCGGGATAATAGCGTATACAGGCAAGAAATGGCAACGTCTATAGTGGAATTGGCGTATAAGGCTATTTCATGAATTACCCTGGACCGCTCTAAAACCATACTTATATTCACCACGGTATAACACAGGAACGTATGGATGGAGAAATTAATAGGTGATGTCAAATGGGCCATACTATAATATAGAATATAGTTATAGCTATACAAACAAGGTGATCCACTCCTATCTTTTAAAGCGTGGCAGTGCTAGAGCGGGGCCCCGACTAATCCCCGGCGGTCAATGAGTTAATAATACACCTTCCAAATACATAAAAAATTATACAAAGTATACTTTCAGCACATATACTTATCTATTTTTTTCCACTCGGGATGCCCCACGCTTCCTAAAAGGTCAAAGCTTCAGCAGCGCGCGGCCGAAGCGACGAGTACTGTAAGACTTTCCGCCACGTCACTCGATCCACCCCTTGTTATTCGTGCAGGGGTCAGAGGTCGCGATAGGAAAATATAGCTAGGCCGGGGGACATAATAACATACACTGTCCCCTGCTGTTTATTGAGCCGCGTAGAGAAAATATTCAATTGGGAATTTAAATGTAAACACAAACAGGGCGATGCCGTGAGCGACTGTCACGTTTGTGTACGTTCTGAACGCAGGAATGTGAGCTGGCAGAGTGTGTTGAGGGAGTCGGGTTTCACCTCGGATAAACACTGTGTTCAAGAGACCCGTGCAACACACGGCATTCTGGGTAAGCGCCCACACACACACACACACACACATCACACGTACAAATGTGCCTCATCGTCATATTTGTCACAAATGTCAGGGATGGGTCCGGAAAATGTGAAGAGCAGAGAGAGATAGAGAGAGAAAGAGAGAGAGAGTGAGGGAGGGAGAGAGACAGGGTGAAAGAGACAGAAAGAGAGAGAGCAGATAGGAAGGAGGGAGAAAGAGCAGAGAGAGGGAGAGAGAGCAGAGAGAGGGAGAGAGAGAGAGAGCGGAGTTGAGAGGAGGGAGAGAGAGCAGGGAGGAAGGAGGGAAAGAGAGAGCGGAGTTGGGAGGAGGGAGAGAGGGAGAGAGCAGGGAGGAAGGAGGGAGAGAGAGAGAGAGCAGGGAGGAAGGATGGAGAGAGAGAGAGAGCGGAGTTGGGAGGAGGGAGAGAGGGAGAGAGAGCAGGGAGGAAGGAGGGAGAGAGGGAGAGATAGCAGGGAGGAAGGAGGGAGAGAGAGAGAGCGGAGTTGAGAGGAGGGAGAGAGAGCAGGGAGGAAGGAGGGAAAGAGAGAGAGCTGAGTTGGGAGGAGGGAGAGAGGGAGAGAGCAGGGAGGAAGGAGGGAGAGAGAGAGAGAGCAGGGAGGAAGGATGGAGAGAGAGAGAGCGGAGTTGGGAGGAGGGAGAGAGGGAGAGAGAGCAGGGAGGAAGGAGGGAGAGAGGGAGAGATAGCAGGGAGGAAGGAGGGAGAGAGAGAGAGAGAGAGAGAGCAGGGAGGAAGGAGGGAGAGAGAGAGCGGAGTTGGGAGGAGGGAGAGAGAGAGAGAGCAGGGAGGAAGGAGGGAGAGAGAGAGAGAGCGGAGTTGGGAGGAGGGAGAGAGGGAGAGAGAGCAGGGAGGAAGGAGGGAGAGAGGGAGAGAGAGCAGGGAGGAAGGAGGGAGAGGGAGAGAGAGCAGGGAGGAAGGATGGAGAGAGAGAGAGAGCGGAGTTGGGAG
This sequence comes from Notolepis coatsorum, assembly GCF_963971535.1. NCBI lineage: Eukaryota > Metazoa > Chordata > Actinopteri > Aulopiformes > Paralepididae > Notolepis > Notolepis coatsorum. The sequence goes on along the minus strand of NC_140169.1, from coordinate 72,823,159 downwards.
GATGGAGAGAGGGAGAGAGAGCAGGGAGGAAGGAGGGAGAGAGGGAGAGAGAGCAGGGAGGAAGGAGGGAGAGAGAGAGAGAGCAGGGAGGAAGGAGGGAGAGAGAGAGCGGAGTTGGGAGGAGGGAGAGAAGAGAGAGCAGGGAGGAAGGAGGGAGAGAGAGAGAGAGCGGAGTTGGGAGGAGGGAGAGAGGGAGAGAGAGCAGGGAGGAAGGAGGGAGAGAGGGAGAGAGAGCAGGGAGGAAGGAGGGAGAGAGAGCAGAGTTGGGATGCAACTATTTCCATGCCACCTGGCTCTGCCCACCTGTTCTAGACTTCTGGAATTCCGTCATCAATACACTATCCCGGGTCATGAGCTGCAGCATTCCTCTCTCCCCCTCCCTCTGCCTACTTGGGGATACTACTGCTATCAATTTATTAGTCCAGAACACCAAACCCCTACTCGTTTCTCTAGCTGTTGCCAAGAAAACTGTCCTCTTAAACTGGAAGACAAGAAAAAATTTGAATACTGGGCAATGGTTGGGCCTTCTCTCAAATTACATATCATAGGAAACAATCTCAACCGTGGATCACATCGAAGTCTCACAATTTAATAACATCTGGAAATTGCTTGTGGATAATCTAGGCTCCTAATCATAGGAGATTGACCTGTGAGCCATCCACTCCATAACCCACCCTTCTCTCAATCCCCCTCTACTTTACTTACTCCCCTCTCTGCCCCCCCCCTTTCCCTTGTCATGTGTATTCGTTGTTGTCCTTCATTGTCCTTAGTTGTAATTTGTTTGTCAATATCTAGTCTGAGTTCCCCCCCTCCGAGAGGGCAATGAAATATATATTTTTTTAATATTTTTCTATTTTACTACACTTTTAATTTAATTTTGTACTGTAAATAATTAAAACGTATAATAAATAATAAAGTTGTCCCCCGAAGAGGGGGGGGGTGGGGGGGGGGGGGGGGGATGGAGTGCCCTCAAAAAACTCCGGGAAAGAAGCTAAAAAAAAAATGGGATGGGTCCGAAATGTGAAGACCAGAGAGAGATAGAGAGAGAAAGAGATAGAGAGTGAGAGAGGGAGAGAGACAGGTGAAAGAGACAGAAAGAGAGAGAGCAGATAGGAAGGAGGGAGAAAGAGCAGAGAGAGGGAGAGAGAGCAGAGAGAGGGAGAGAGAGAGAGAGAGCGGAGTTGAGAGGAGGGAGAGAGAGCAGGGAGGAAGGAGGGAAAGAGAGAGAGCGGAGTTGGGAGGAGGGAGAGAGGAGAGAGCAGGGAGGAAGGAGGAGAGAGAGAGAGAGAGAGAGAGAGAGAGCAGGGAGGAAGGATGGATAGAGAGAGAGAGCGGAGTTGGGAGGAGGGAGAGAGAGAGAGAGAGCAGGGAGGAAGGAGGGAGAGAGAGAGAGAGCAGAGTTGGCAGGAGGGAGAGAGGGAGAGAGAGCAGGGAGGAAGGAGGGAGAGGGAGAGAGAGCAGAGTTGGCAGGAGGGAGAGAGGGAGAGAGAGCAGGGAGGAAGGAGGGAGAGAGAGAGAGAGCGGAGTTGTGAGGAGGGAGAGAGGGAGAGAGCAGGGAGGAAGGAGGGAGAGAGAGAGAGAGAGAGAGAGAGAGAGAGAGAGAGCAGGGAGGAAGGATGGAGAGAGAGAGAGCGGAGTTGTGAGGAGGAAGAGAGGGAGAGAGAGCAGGGAGGAAGGAGGGAGAGGGAGTGTGAGCAGAGTTGGCAGGAGGGAGAGAGGGAGAGAGAGAAGAGATGAAGGAGGGAGAGAGAGAGAGAGCGGAGTTGTGAGGAATGCTTGCTATGTTTCATTTACACCGGTCCTCGCAGGGCTATTGAATATATGTCACGGTACATCTCTGTGTGTTTCACCTGAGGCTGTTTACTGTTACGATGCACTGCAGGATTTATACTCCATTCAGCAGCTCATTCCACTTCTGACGGAACCGGTGTGTTGCAGTTTAGGCTTGAAGCACAGGCCAGTCTCAAAGTCAAATGCCGGGCCCTTTCCTTCATCTTTAACTCCTTCCCTCCTCCCCCACAGGGAGAGTGCAAAGTGGAACGAGACAGTACCCCTCTGATGTCCAATTCCATCGTCTGGTAATCAGAACGTTCCCGGTTTGATTACACCCCCCCCCCCCCCCCGCCCCCCCCCGCCCCGCCCACCCCACATGGGCAGAGTGTCGAAATGTCCTTGAGCAAGACACTTAGTCTTTGAGCAAGTACACATGAGCGCACACACACACACACACACATACACAACACACATGCTGCTACCGCTTTAAACAGTCACTTTAAACAAAATGTCACTTTAAACAGAATGGAAAAGTCACTTTAAAGGGATGATGGAATAAAAAAGCCACTTTAAGGAAAGAACAGATGTGGTTCTTGTATAGTATAGTTTAGATATAGTAAGTATAACTATAAGTAAGTAAGTATATTGTATAGTAGTGTACATAGAAACCAGTGCCTTCTCAGGAATTTAGCATGTCTATTTTTTATCATGCACATCTTCTCTCTTACCTGTTTTAATTTTTTTTTTTAAATGTCTATTTTATTATTGTATTATTGCACAATCGATGCGGGCATGACCACCACACATTTCACTGTATGCCCTGGTATGTATGTGACAAATAAACCTCTTGATTCTTGATTCTCTTACTGTAACCCCTAATAATAACCCCTTGTAATGATCATTGAAAAAACACCAGGAACTGTTTGTAAAATACAGGTGGATGGAGAAAAACTTGAACAAGTGAAGGAGTACATGTACCTTGGAAGCTGGATCAGTGAAGGTGGAAGAGCTAACATGGACATTAAGAGAAGAACCGGAATTGCAAAGGGCGCATTCTGGAACCATAAAGAATTATTGAGAAGAAACATAAGTTGGAAAACGAAGACCAGGGCCCTCATTCATCAACGTGACGTAGAAAATGTTCTATTTCCATACTTAAGCACAGAATTTAGAATGTGTGCACGCACAAAAAAAACAGGATTCATCACACGTGCGTACACAGGTCCTGCGCACACCTGTCATGATAAATATCACCTTGGTCCTACGCCGAGGGTCGTGCACACTTTCACATATTTGCATACCAGAACCGCCCCGATTAACCATATACGGTAATGGAACACCCCCATGAAATGTGGAAAAGTGGACTAACCCAAGCGAACTCTGAGAGACTTCACTGAGAGCGAGATTGATCACCGGTCCGACCAACAACTTGAACGTATAATCTTCGGTGCGCCGGGAGCCAAGGATGTTGACTGACCCAGTCCTGCTACAGAACCAGCACATTGACAGAAATAAATGACAAGAGATGACCCGACATTAAGCACTGTAATGACTGAAATTAAATCAATTTCAGCACGCCAACTCTGCACTCTACAATGCCTATTGTGTGCGCTCGTCATGAGCCCGTGGTTCTGATCAGAGTCATTATGGCTTCAGTGGATAACCCTGATCTACATTGTGATGTTTTAGATACCCCAGTAATAACATTACAATTGAATTAAATACAATTAGGCCTGAATGAGACTCCGGCCACTGGCACATTATCAGCCAAAATGCGCGTCTATTGATGGAGCAAACTCTGAGAGATTGTTCACAGAGGCGCTGCCGAACCAAGATATAATATGATGTGTATAATATAATGTGTGTAGTGTAGAGGCATATGATACAATCTATTTTGTTGTTGGTATTAGGTAGCCTATGAATTACATATAATAGCAGCCAGCCTACATTATGCAACAGTAACTTGCGCATATATAACACACAGCCCTGCGAAGCCTGCATACAGTAAACTAACTTGATCATTAATCTAGCTGTTGTATCTTTACGCTTAATAATATGTATAGGCTATAGGCCGCCTATATTCTCAAACGGCTTAATGGCTATCCGAGTCCTCGATAGCCTCGCGGACGGACCAGTATTTATATGATCATATCATATTCATATTCATATCATAGTTTACTCTATCAGCCTACCAGCATGTAATACGTTCTTTGTTAGAACTCAACTCGTTATTATTTTGCGCATAGATTGCAGAAATACGGGAACGTTTTGATTTAGGCTTTGACACAGAATACAAGTCATGATATCACCCACACGATATATGCTCTGTGTCCAGAGCATGTATGCTTTTCATTCATTTAAGACACATTTATTGCAAGGGTTTTGTATACACATACACTCAACAAATAACCTCTGTCTGTTCTCGTTGCAATGCGCGTTTATATCGTGGGTGTTCATATGACTTGTATTCTGCTTACAGCTTCGGGGTTCCACTTATTACGTTTAACAATGGCAAAGCCTTTTAAATATAATCAAAACGTTCCCGTATTTCTGCAATATATGCGCAAAATAATAACGAGTTGAGTTACGCGGAGCGCAGTCAGTGCTTATTTCCGCGTTGTAAAAATATTCTACCACCGGGCGCCAACTACGCATAGTCCGACCTGTGCTTAAATATACGCACAAAGTCAAGCACAAGTTCAAATTGATGAATCCCACACTTTGCTTAGAAATGATCGTACGCACGGGTTACGCACATATCTGTGCGTACGTCAATTTGATAAATGAGGGCCCAGGATTTTGGAAACGTATGTTATGTCAGTCTTTTCATACGGAGCAGAAGCATGGACGCTGAATGAAGAGGCAAAGAGGATGATAGACTCTTTTGAAATGTGGACGCTGAGGAAGATGCTGAAGATAACATGGAAGGATAAGATCAAGAATGAGGAGGTACTGAGAAGAGCGGATATGCAAGGAGGACAGCTGCTGGAGAGGTTGAAAAAGAGAAAGATGGAGTTGTGCAGGCATGTTCTGAGAGGATCCAGCGGGGAGATGTTCAAGAAGGTGGTGATGGGGAAGGTGGATGGAAAGAGAGGAAGTGGAAGACCAAGAAGAGGCTGGGTAGACGACGTCTGTGATTGGAGCGGAGTGAGAGGCGGAGTCACGGAGTTGGAGAGAAGAAGTGGGGACAGAATGGGTTGGAGAGTGATAGGCAACCTTCGGAACGAAGAAGCCACCTAATGAACCCCTAACTGTTCCCGATGAGAGCAGGTTGGCAGCACCTTGCATGCTGTATGAATGTGTGAGCGAATGGGTGGAATGTGAGACAAAAGTTGTAAAGCGCGTTGGATAAAAGCTGCTATACTGTATGAATGCAGTCCGTCTCCAAGTTAAACTGCTCCCAGGACTCTCTCTCTCTCTCTCTCTCCCAAACAAATACACTGACCAGCGCTTTTGTGGGCAGAGAGAGAGAGAGAGAGAGAGAGAGACACTTCTTCCTCTACGCTTATCTTTCTTCAGCACTAAAACCTTAACGCTACAGTGACATTACGTTAGGCTACATCAAATGAAACAACAAGTTATGAGTTCTCTGGAGATATGAGACAATATATTTATTCGACCACCTCACCCAGAATCACGATAGGAAGCAAATGAAAATACAATATTTGAGAGGGGAATCAGGCAGGAAGCTAGAGCACCTGAGCGAATCAGGACAAGCAGCCGACTCCCTTAAAGGGCCCCTGTTGTAAAAAAAATTATAAAAAAAAGACTGTTTCCTGTGTTTTGCATTGTTTTACACAATGAGAGGTTGTCTCAACACTGAGAACTTGGGAACATATGTACTTGGTGCAGTTTCTGCAGTCCGGCTGTGACATGAACCCTCCTTTATTGAAACAAGCCGTGCAGGATGCGTCTATATTAAAGGCAGCCCAAGAGTGCTTCCGCATTGGCGTTTTGCAAAAATCTGCACTTCTTGCCCCACTGAGTTAACTGGAGTATGTTTTTTCTTTACATATATGTTGGATTAGAGAATTGGTTTGTCATGACAATCCAATAAAAAATTGCGATTTACCCGGTGGTACAATGAACGGTGGGGCTGGGCTGGGGCGCGCGGTGCTCCCCACGGACGAGCGCTCGTCCTCGGCATCGCCATCGGTCAACCGCCGCCACCTGGGAGCACCGCGCGCCCCAGCCCAGCCCCACCGTTCATTGTACAACCGGGTAAATCGCAATTTTTTATTGGATTGTCATGACAAACCAATTCTCTAATCCAACATATATGTAAAGAAACAACATACTCCAGTTAACGGTATATTTTTTTAATGATTCGTTACGGCGTAATCAATACTTAATTGCGTTCGGGACCTCCATATTTTGGGGGTATTCATCAGAAAACTCGGATCCGGGATTCGGCTACCATCAGTGGGGCAAGAACTGCGGATTTTCAGCCTCGCTCTCTGGAGCTTAAACAGAGTTTCAATTCCTGTAGAGGAGCGCGTCGCGGCTCATGCGCATGCGCTCGCTCGGCCAATCAGAGCGCAAAACGCCAATGCGGAAGCACTCTTGGGCTGCCTTTAATATAGACACGTTCAGGATTGCAGCCATTGTGGCCTAGTAGTTAACCCTTTCACTACCACACTACCAAAGGGTTAACCCTTTCACGGCGACAATACAGAATGTTAACCCTTTTCACTATCACACTACCAAAGGGTTAACCATTTCACTGCCACATGACAAAGGGTTAACCCTTTCACTGTCACACGACAGAGGGTTAACCCTTTCACAACCACACTATACCACTTTAATAACGTGCGTGTGAAGATCTTGGAAACATGTGCTCACTCATAAACCTTCTCTTTTCAGCCTACATTCTAACCTAAAATATGTAAACGGTAGGTTTGATATGATATTGCGTCATATTAGATCTGCGACATCTAGTTTGAAAGTTTGATCGCATTTCATGCACTGTTGCTAGATGTAGTACGCTAATCTTTGTATTTTGTACTATAAGTGTCTCGCTTGCTACAGGCACAGAAACAGAGGGTTATAGAGGCTGCTAGAATGCATAATCTATGTGTTTCTTTCAGCAGAAAACAACAAAGAAATGTTTAGATGACCTCAAAGACCTTATATTAACCCTTTCACTACCACACTACAGAAGGTTAACCCTTTAGTATCACACTACAGACGGTTAACCGGTTAACCGTCTGTAGTGTGATAGTAAAGGGTAAACCTTCTGTAGTGTGGTAGGGAAAGGGTTAACCATTTGTCGTGTGGCAGTGAAAGGGTTAACCTTTTGTGTTGTTGAAAAGGACTCAAATATGGGACCTTTTAAAACGATGATTTGACCACAAATGCTGAGCGGCAGTACGAGACCCAAGTAGGGTCCTGCTGTAAAGCTGGGGCAGGGGCGCCAGTACGAGACCTAAACCTGGGGCTGGGGCGCCAGTACGAGACCCAAGTAGGGTCCTGCTGTAAAGCTGGGGCTGGGGCGCCAGTACGAGACCTAAACCTGGGGCTGGGGCGCCAGTACGAGACCCAAGTAGGGTCCTGCTGTAAAGCTGGGGCTGGGGCGCCAGTACGAGACTTAAACCTGGGGCTGGGGCGCCAGTACGAGACCCAAGTAGGGTCCTGCTGTAAAGCTGGGGCTGGGGCGCCAGTACGAGACCTAAACCTGGGGCGGGGCGCCAGTACGAGACCCAAGTAGGGTCCTGCTGTAAAGCTGGGGCTGGGGCGCCAGTACGAGACCTAAACCTGGGGCGGGGCGCCAGTACGAGACCCAAGTAGGGTCCTGCTGTAAAGCTGGGGCTGGGGCGCCAGTACGAGACCTAAACCTGGGGCGGGGCGCCAGTACGAGACCCAAGTATGGTCGTGCTGTAAAGCTGGGGCGCCAGTACGAGACCTAAAGCTGGGGCTGGGGCACCAGTACGAGACCTAAAGCTGGGGCGGGGCGCCAGTACGAGACCCAAGTAGGGTCCTGCTGTAAAGCTGGGGCTGGGGCCCTAGTACGAGACCTAAAGCTGGGGCTGGGGCGCCAGTACAAGACCTAAAGCTGGGGCGGGGCGCCAGTACGAGACCTAAAGCTGGGGCTGGGGCGCCAGTACAAGACCTAAAGCTGGGGCGGGGCGCCAGTACGAGACCCAAGTGGGGCCCTGCTGTAAAGCTGGGGCTGGAGCGCCAGTACGAGACCTAAAGCTGGGGCGGGGCACCAGTACGAGACCTAAAGCTGGGGCTGGGGCGCCAGTACGAGACCTAAAGCTGGAGCTGGGGCGCCAGTACGAGACCTAAAGCTGGGGCTGGGGCGCCAGTACGAGACCTAAAGCTGGGGCTGGGGCGCCAGTACGAGACCTAAAGCTGGGGCGGGGCGCCAGTACGAGACCCAAGTAGGCAGTGTCACGGAATATAGGTCTGACCTCCAACTCACTGGCATGACCTCTCTCTCTCTCTCTCTCTCTCTCTCTCTCTTGCTCTCTCTCTCTCTCTCTCTCTCTCTCTCTCTCTCTCTCTCTCTCTCTCTCTCTATCTCTCTCTCTCTATCTCTCTCTCTCTCTCTCTCTCTCTCTCTCTCTCTCTCTCTCTCTCTCTCTCTCTCTCTCTCTCTCTCTCTCATTGTTTTATTGTCTTTTCGTTCAGCACCGGCTTCTAATGACTTGCTCCGCCGCGCTGCAGATCTAAAGATATGAAATATAGATTTGTGGTTTTGTTTTTCAGCCGGCGTATTGTTTCGGATGAATCTGCCTCTCTGCTCTTTCATATATTCAATCTTTTCTCCTCTCGGTTGTGTATAAAAACTGCATGTGCGTTTACTTATTTATTGGTTTATTTGGAAGGTACGCACGCAGAGAGAGAGGGACAGGAACAACAACGTTGATACCACAACAATGGCAGTATTATTCAATGTTCAGGGTAAGAGTGTTTTTAGTCCGGGCTATAATCCCCCATGCAGCGCCTGTCCCGTGAGGGGGGCAGTTCATCATCTAAAACAGTGGTTCTCAAACTACGGGTCGTGACCCAAAGTGGGGTCGTGGCTAGGTGACTTGCATTGGCAAGTAAAACAAATAATAATAATAATAATACAAATATCAATATTCTCTTTTATTTTTATTCTTTTTTATGTAGTGTCAACATATTTTAGCTAAATATGCCTCCTTTTATAAATGTGTAAACATGTGTAATAACATAGTTCTGTAATAAAAGTTTCCAATATGCATGATCAAGTTAAAAAACGTGTGCTTTTATTTTGATATTCCTTAATTCCACGTTGAAATGACGTGGGGTCGCCAAAAACAATCCCAAATAAAATGGGGTTATGGTATAAAAAAGTTTGAGAACCGCTGATCTAAAAAAAAACATAAAAAAACAAGATAAAACATAATATACAATTATACAGTATTGTTGTTGCTGTATGAGACTGAAAAGCTCTTGTTTCTTGTTCTAACTGTAGGCTGTTTGATGGAGGGTCATCAAAACGAAGCAGGCTATTCTCAGTCCTCGCTCCCCGATGGTGGATCAAACTCCCACCACAGTCAGGACAGCTGAAACCATCAGAGTCAGGACAGACAACTGAAACCATCACAGTCAGGACAGACAGCTGAAACCACCACAGTCAGGACAGCTGAAACCATCAGAGTCAGGACAGACAGCTGAAACCATCACAGTCAGGACAGACAGCTGAAACCACCACAGTCAGGACAGCTGAAACCATCAGAGTCAGGACAGACAGCTGAAACCACCACAGTCAGGACAGCTGAAACCATCACAGTCAGGACAGCTGAAACCACCACAGTCAGGACAGCTGAAACCACCACAGTCAGGACAGCTGAAACCATCAGAGTCAGGACAGACAGCTGAAACCACCACAGTCAGGACAGCTGAAACCATCACAGTCAGGACAGACAGCTGAAACCACCACAGTCAGGACAGCTGAAACCACCACAGTCAGGACAGCTGAAACCATCAGAGTCAGGACAGACAGCTGAAACCACCACAGTCAGGACAGCTGAAACCATCACAGTCAGGACAGACAGCTGAAACCACCACAGTCAGGACAGACAGCTGAAACCACCACAGTCAGGACAGCTGAAACCACCACAGTCAGGACAGCTGAAACCGTCACAGTCAGGACAGCTGAAACCGTCACAGTCAGGACAGCTGAAACCACCACAGTCAGGACAGACAGCTGAAACCATCACAGTCAGGACAGACAGCTGAAACCACCACAGTCAGGACAGACAGCTGAAACCATCACAGTCAGGACAGCTGAAACCACCACAGTCAGGACAGCTGAAACCACCACAGTCAGGACAGCTGAAACCAGCACAGTCAGGACAGCTGAAACCATCACAGTCAGGACAGCTGAAACCATCACAGTCAGGACAGCTGAAACCACCACAGTCAGGACAGCTGAAACCATCACAGTGAGGACAGCTGAAACCACCACAGTCAGGACAGCTGAAACCACCACAGTCAGGACAGCTGAAACCACCACAGTCAGGACAGACAGCTGAAACCACCACAGTCAGGACAGCTGAAACAACCACAGTCAGGACAGACAGCTGAAACCAGCACAGTCAGGACAGCTGAAACCATCACAGTCAGGACAGATGAAACCATCACAGTCAGGACAGCTGAAACCACCACAGTCAGGACAGCTGAAACCAGCACAGTCAGGACAGATGAAACCATCACAGTCAGGACAGACAGCTGAAACCACCACAGTCAGGACAGCTGAAACCAGCACAGTCAGGACAGCTGAAACCATCACAGTCAGGACAGCTGAAACCACCACAGTCAGGACAGCTGAAACCATCACAGTCAGGACAGCTGAAACCACCACAGTCAGGACAGCTGAAACCACCACAGACAGGACAGCTGAAACCATCACAGTCAGGACAGACAGCTGAAACCACCACAGTCAGGACAGCTGAAAACCGGCCAATTGTCCCCCATCGACTAAATATGTCTATGCTAATATGCACTCAGAGACACTAAAGCTTGATAGTATTCGATGAACAATGCCACTGTTCCTTAGCTGCCAGAAATGTACCCCATCGTACTGCCTTTGTGTTGCTGCAAGTCGCTTGGGATAAAAGTGTGAGCTAAATGACTAAATTGTATTTAATGATATATATGGGCACTAGGGATGGCTACCGAATTTGGTACTTTTGAGGTACCGAACCGAAACACGTCGGTACTACCAAAAAAACAAAAAAATAATGTTTTTTTTTTTTTTTTATGTCAACGTTCACACGCACAATATATGCTTACCTAGGATTTGACTTGATTCAACAACAAAGCAGTCGGAGCAATGGCAAGCCGAAAACTGTCGAAATTGTAGTTATTTGAAGTTTGGATTCTTTTTTTTCACGACTCAGGTAGGTAAATAAAATTTCTTGAGACTAAAGTACCGAAAAAAGGTACCGTTGGGTACCGGTATCGATTCACAGGTACCGGTACCGTTATCAGTTCAAATGTGAAAGGTACCCATCCCTAATGGGCACTGTGTCTAATACAGTATTTATTGCACATTACTGCTCAATTGCACAGCCATGCTAAATATTCCATCCCACTGTATTGTTATTTAATTAGTGAATATACTTGACCACATCGTTTATAATTATATTTTATTCTGTTGTGCTTCTATTTGAATTTAGTTTATATAAAAAAAAATTATTAAACTTTTTTTCATCAAAAAAATGTTGCACCAAAAACGACCAAATCAAATTCGTTGTATGTGTTTAAACTACTTGGCAATAAAGACCTTTCTGATTCTGAATTGGTTAGATCCACGACACAGAATCTCACTGTGATAAAACACAAACAGACAGCAAGGCTCAGACAGGGCTGTACCCTGGGGTAGAACACAATCATAGTAGCATACTACAAAAACCTAGGGGTCCGCAAAGACGACTTCAAACTAGAAATGGTAACAACCGATGAGGTACTCAAAAAACTGAGCGCCCTCCAACCTAACAAGGCCACTGGCCATGACAAAATCCCCTCCAAATTCCTCAGAGATTCAGCAGCCGCCATCACCCCAGTCATCACACACATAATAAACCTCTCCATAAAACAGGGACACGTCCCAAAGGACTTCAAAATTGCGAGAGTGACCCCTCTGCACAAAAAGTGCAGCAAATTAGACCCAGGCAACTACTGCCCTGTTTCTATTCTTACCTCCATGTCGAAAGTCATGGAGAAAATAGTCTACGAACAGGTCGAAAAGTACCTGGCGGAAAAAAATCTAATCTACGAATTCCAATCTGGCTTCAGAACATCCCACTCCACTGAGACATGCCTTCTCTATTTGAACGACCACATCAAACAAGAGGTGGACGCGGGCAAATACTGCGGCATGGTCATGCTGGACCTACAAAAGACCTTCGACACTGTTAATCACTCCATTCTGATTGACAAGCTAAAAGCAATTGGTTTTGATTAGGGATGTCCGATATTATCGGCCTACCGATATTATCGGCCGATATCGGCATTAAAATGTGGTATCGGAAAATATCGGTATCGGTTTTCAAAAAAATGTATTTCTTTTTCTTTTTTTCTATAACCTTTATTTAGCCAGGCCAGCAAGTAAGAACAAATTCTGATTTTATTTATTCTCAAAAGTATGCATAAAGCTGTGTTAATTCCACAACAAGAGATATGTAATGTTAATTACCTGAAATTATTCAATTTGGGGGGGGGGGGGGACCCTGCATATATCGTATCGGTTGATATCGGTATCGGGAAATTAAGAGTTGGACAATATCGGTATATCGGTGAGCTGTGGTGTTCCACAACGAAGCATACTAGGACCGCTACTGTTCCTAATTTATGCAAATGACATGTCGTCAGCTTGTGACTGCAACTTGTTCCTGTTTGAGGACGACTCAGCCCTGCTGGTCTCTGACAAGAACAAGTTAATCGATCCCTGGCAGAGTCAGTGGGCCCTGCCTGCTTCAAGATGTCTACCATCATCCCTGTACCAAAGAAACCCTCCCCAACATGTCTCAATGACTACAGACCGGTGGCACTCACCTCTGTGGCCATGAAATGTTTCGAGAGGCTGGTCAAGGATCACATTTGTGCCTCCCTCCCCAGTGATATGGACCCTATGCCATTTGCATACAGGCCAAACAGGTCCACTGACGATGCGGTCTCCCAAGTACTGCACAGCACCCTCTCTCACCTTGACCGCCAGAAGGGGGGCTATGTGAGACTGTTGTTCATTGACTACAGCTCAGCGTTCAACACCATAGTCCCCACCAGACTGGTGGACAAGCTGATCGAGCTGGGTCTGAGCTCCGCTCTGAGCGCCTGGATACTGGACTTTCTGAGTGAAAGGTGGTCAGGGTGGGGGGGCAGACCTCCAACACCATCACCCTGAGCATCGGGTCCCCCCGGGGCTGTGTTCTGAGCCCCCTGCTGTACTCACTATACACACACGACTGTGTGGCCAAGTTCAGCTCCAACTCCATAGTGAAGTTTGCGGACAACACAGTGGTGGTGGGGCTGATCTCGGACAACGACGAGAAGGCCTACCGGGAGGAGGTTGAGGTACTGGAACGCTGGTGCCAGAACAACAGCCTGCTCCTGAACATTGGTAAAACCAAGGAGCTGATCGTGGATTTTAGGAGGAGACAGCAGGAGACACACACACCACTGAGGATAAACGGGGCTACCGTGGACAGGGTGAGCAGCTTCAAGTACCTGGGGGTCCACATCTCAGAGGACCTGACATGGACAACACACATAGACTCAGCCGTAAAAAAGGCGAAGCAGCGCCTCTACCACCTGAGACAGTTAAGGAAGTTCAGAGTATCTGGGAAGATACTCCAGTCCTTCTACTCCGGAGCTGTAGAGAGCATCTTGACTGGAAACATCACTGCCTGCTATGGCAACAGCACGGCACAGGACAAGAAGGCCCTACAGAGAGTGGTGCGCTCAGCCGAGCGTACCACGGGTATTGCACTACCAACCCTGCAGGTCCTATACAACAAGAGGTGCAAATCCAGAGCCTGCAGGATAATGAAAGACCCTCACCACCCCAACAACAGCCTGTTCACGCTGCTGCGGTCAGGCAAACGCCTGCGAGCACCAGTAACGAGGACAGAGAGACTTAGGCTCAGCTTCTTCCCCCAGGCCATCAGAGCCTTGCACACTGAACTCTCCACGCACAAGCACACATGAGCACACACACAACACACACACTGTACACGCTCACACACTAGCAGCCACTTTAACATGAGCACACACTCACTCATGCTCAGTGTTGGGACTAACACGTTACAAAGTAACGCGTTACAGTAACAAAGTTACTTTTGGCGATAATTAGTACTCTAACGCATTACTTTTGAAATTCAGTAACGCTACTTACGTTACTGAATGGTTCGTTAATGCGTTATTTGCGTTATATACGGCGTAGATTGATAGCGAGCGGTAGTGATTATTATTATTATTATTATTATTATTATTATTATTATTATTATTATTATTATTATTATTATTATTATTATTATTATTATTATTATTATTATTATTATTATTATTATTATTATTATTATTATTATTATTATTATTATTATTATTATTATTATTATTATTATTATTATTATTATTATTATTATTATTATTATTATTATTATTATTATTATTATTATTATTATTATTATTATTATTATTATTATTATTATTATTATTATTATTATTATTATTATTATTATTATTATATCCTGTCTGGCTGCGGGGAAACGCTATGCTGGGGGCGTGTTTTGTTTACTATTCCTGATCCTGACTGATAATGGCAGCGCCCAGCTACTCGCGTATTTCTCTTTTGTCGAGCGAAAAGAAAATAACGTTTTAGTTATGTCATTTGTGTTTTGGCTCAAAGATACTGGAGTCTAACGTTAACTACCAGGACTCATCCAAATCGCCACCCGCGTAGAATGATAACAGGCGACACACAGCAAATGGGACGGAAAACTTTTTACGACTACTTGGAGAGAGAATATACAGTACAACATAGAAATGAGATAAAGAAAATGTTTAAGGGGCTGCTGGTCTAACGTTACATCTCGACACTGGTGAGTGCAGTGATGTGAATGTAAATGAATGGAAACTCAAGTTGATCAACGCATTTTGACTACAAATCTGCCAGGGAATCTCATCAATACTAATCAAACAATATAAATATAGTCCTTTCATGCACAATTGATATCCTAACTATTCTAACGTTGCAATGCACGATTGATATCTTAAACAACGTTGCAAGACGGTTATAATGAAACGCTCCGGCGACAGATATCAAGGCTGTTCCGCAAGCACTTATTTTCAACCTAGAACCTAAACGTGCATGCGTGCAACCTAAATGTGCATGCGCGCAACCTAAACGTGCCTGCGCTCAACCTCCCCGAGCAATTAGGCACGGTGCATTTCTTATTACGTCGGGACATTTGTGTTTGTGTCAGATTTGTATTTGTATCTAGACCATTGCTTAGCAGAGTTCAGTGATGTGAATGGAAACTGTCAAGTTGATCAACCGATTTTGAGTATCTGTATCTGCATGGGAGCAATTTTAATAAATAGTTACTTTTCACAGTAACGCATTACTTTGGGTGTAATTAACTAGTAACGTAACGGAGTTACTTTTGAAATGAGTAACTAGTAAAGTAACTGAGTTACTATTTTTCAGTAACTAGCACAACACTGCTCATGCTGCACACGCTCACACTATGGACACTTTACAGAAGGAAAGATCACTTTAAGAATGGTATAGCTTGAGATCGTATAATATAGCATTGTATAGCAGTGTACATAAAGACCCAATGCCTCATCCGTAGCTACAGTGTACTGCACTGCCACAGGACCTAGCATGTCCTACCATGCTCTGTAAATAGCTCATGTACAGATACTGATATGCCTACTTTGTTTACTTGTTTATTGCACTATGTCACTCTATTGGTCGGCCTCTTATTATTATTACTTGTACTATTGCACATTGTTGCGGGCAAGACCCCCCGCATTTCACTGTATACCTGTATGCCGTGACAAATAAAACTCTTGTATCTTGTATCTTGTATCTTGTATCTTGTATCTTGTTGCAGGTTGAAAAAACCCTCAGCTCGGAACTAGGCAAAATCTGCATATGGCTCGCTGATAACAAACTATCATTACACATGGGCAAAACAGAGCCCATTCTCTTCGGTTCAAATAACAAACTCAGCAAGACAGACGGCTTCTCAGTTACAGTGGGTGACAATATTGTCACAAGGAAAGATGTAATTACCTACCTGGGTTCCATCCTAGAGGCAAATATTTCCTGTGACAAAATGGCATCCAATGTAATAAAAAAAGTCAACCAACGAACTAGATTCTTGTACCGGATCTCCTCTCTGGTAAACAAGAATACCCTGAAGACTCTGGCAGGAGCACTCATTCAAGGGTACTACGACTATGCTTACACCTCATGGTACCAAAGCACCTCAAAGGCGCTAAAAACAAGATTACAAACATCACAAAACAAACTGGTCAGACTTCTACTTGACCTTACCCCTAGAACCCACCTCACCCCTGCCCAATTTGACAACCTAGGATGGCTTAGAGTAGACGACAGAGTACAGCAACTTGCAATGGGCCTGGTCTACAAGATACACTACACGACCAAGGTACCCATGTACATGTCAAAATACTTCCCAAGGGTCAGTGAATACCACGACCACAACACCAGAGGAAGCTCAACAAATCATGTTAAACCCAGATTCGGCTCAAACAAGGGACTAAACACGTTTAGCAATTATGTCACATCAATGTGGAACGCCCTACCCAAAGCTGTAAAGGAATGTGAATCCCTACCCACATTCAAAACAGCTCTTAAAGAGAACCTAGGGGAGGCTGCAATTAGAAACTGGCCACCGTAAATGTCCAAACCCCCCCACCCCCACCCCCTCCTAATAAGCAGTCTCCTCCCCACCGCATGTATATATTCTCTCCCCACCGTATGTATATTTCTCCCCCACCCACCCACCCCCTCCTAATGTACAGTCTCCTCACCATCATATGTATATACTCTGTCAGGATCTATGGGTAACAATACAGAATATTTGAATATCGTATATGTCACAAATGTAACAGTACTAAATACCTGTATGTCATGTATGTCCCTATGCCATAAATGTCATGTATGTTGTGTATGTCATAAATGTCACTATGAATTGAAAATGGGGGACCCTGATGTAAACAAGACAAACGTCTTTCTCTCGTCTGCATCCCCTTAACAATTGTGTGTATTGAGCTGTACTGTATTGTACCCATTCTGCAATCTGTAAAGTTTTCATTCATTCATTCACCCATAGATATATATAACTAGATGGCGCAAGGCGGTGTCTCCAGCGTAGTTCACCGGAGGCCATCTTGCTACAAGGTAGCACGCCCACTCATAACATGAATGTCTATAGTGCATGTACTATTGAAATAGCCATAGCTTGCTCAATTTTCAACCGTTTGGTTTGTTAAAGACTTCAGAGATGTAGTTATCATACTGCATACTTATAATGGACTTTCATATGAATTTTTAATTTTTTCATAAAAAAATCTTCCAAGCAATAATCATAGCCACGTTAATAACGTTTGTAATAAACCAAACCGCTTGTAAATCCGTCAAGATTTGAGCGAGTTAAGAGTATTTTTGTTTGTGCAGATCACTCACCTTAATTAAAGCAGTAGTTACCGTAACTGTAGCAAGATGGCCACCGGTGAACTACGCAGGAGACTCCGCCTTGCGCCATCTAGTGTTTATATATCTATGCCGTACCCCCTTCCCCCCTCCTCACATCACTCAGCCACAGAGCACCTGCGGAGGAAGAAATATCCCCTCTCAAGTCCTATTTAATCCACAGCTTGAATCCGATTGTTTGTCGATACTGTGAGGAGGCCAAATCCTGAGTGCTGTTTATTTTACCTGAGCTACTCTCCACACAGCAAGGGCCAAGCGGGGCCTTATAGCCAGGGGCCAGGAGCCCATGGGTTCACCCAGCTCATACCAGCTCATACCAGCTCATAATAATAATAATAATAATAATAATAATAATAATAATAATAATAATAATAATAATAATAATAATAATAATAATAATAATAATAATAATAATAATAATAATAATAATAATAATAATAATAATAATAATAATAATAATAATAATAATAATAATAATAATAATAATAATAATAATAATAATAATAATAATAATAATAATAATAATAATAATAATAATAATAATAATAATAATAATAATAATAATAAATTCAATTTGTACCGCACTTTACATTTGTGAAAATTTCAAAGTGCTACAGGTGATAAAGGTAAAAAGTTAAATGAATAAAAACAAGTACAATTAATAAAACAACCAATGTAAAAAACTAAAATCAAAAAAAATTATTATTTATTTTTTTTAAGAATTTCTTGTTAAAAAGAAATATTTGTATACGATTTTTATAACAGCTCATAACAGCTCATACTAGCTCATACCAGCTCATACCAGCTCATACTAGCTCATACCAGCTCATAACAGCTCATACCAGCTCATACCAGCTCATAACAGCTCATACCAGCTCATACCAGCTCATAACAGCTCATACCAGCTCATACTAGCTCATAACAGCTCATAACAGCTCATACCAGCTCATACTAGCTCATACCAGCTCATAACAGCTCATACCAGCTCATACTAGCGCATACCAGCTCATAACAGCTCATACTAGCTCATAACAGCTCATACCAGCTCATACCAGCTCATAACAGCTCATACCAGCTCATACTAGCTCATACCAGCTCATAACAGCTCATACCAGCTCATACTAGCTCATACCAGCTCATACCAGCTCATACCAGCTCATAACAGCTCATACCAGCTCATACTAGCTCATACCAGCTCATAACAGCTCATAACAGCTCATACCAGCTCATACCAGCTCATACCAGCTCATACCAGCTCATACTAGCTCATACCAGCTCATAACAGCTCATACCAGCTCATACTAGCTCATACCAGCTCATAACAGCTCATAACAGCTCATACCAGCTCATACCAGCTCATACCAGCTCATACCAGCTCATACTAGCTCATACCAGCTCATAACAGCTCATACCAGCTCATAACAGCTCATACCAGCTGATACCAGCTCATACCAGCTCATAACAGCTCATAACAGCTCATACTAGCTCATAACAGCTCATACCAGCTCATACCAGCTCATAACAGCTCATAACAGATCATACCAGCTCATAACAGCTCATAACAGCTCATAACAGCTCATACCAGCTCATAACAGCTCATAACAGCTCATACCAGCTCATAACAGCTCATAACAGCTCATAACAGCTCATAACAGCTCATAACAGCTCATACCAGCTCATACTAGCTCATACCAGCTCATAACAGCTCATACCAGCTCATACCAGCTCATACCAGCTCATGCTCATAACAGCTCATACCAGCTCATACCAGCTCATAACAGCTCATACCAGCTCATACCAGCTCATAACAGCTCATAACAGCTCATACCAGCTCATACTAGCGCATACCAGCTCATAACAGCTCATAATAGCTCATAACAGCTCATACCAGCTCATACCAGTTCATAACAGCTCATACCAGCTCATACTAGCTCATACCAGCTCATAACAGCTCATACCAGCTCATACTAGCTCATACCAGCTCATACCAGCTCATACCAGCTCATAACAGCTCATATCAGCTCATACTAGCTCATACCAGCTCATAACAGCTCATAACAGCTCATACCAGCTCATACCAGCTCATACCAGCTCATACCAGCTCATACTAGCTCATACCAGCTCATAACAGCTCATACCAGCTCATAACAGCTCATACCAGCTGATACCAGCTCATACCAGCTCATACCAGCTCATAACAGCTCATAACAGCTCATACTAGCTCATAACAGCTCATACCAGCTCATACCAGATCATACCAGCTCATAACAGCTCATAACAGCTCATAACAGCTCATACCAGCTCATAACAGCTCATAACAGCTCATACCAGCTCATAACAGCTCATAACAGCTCATAACAGCTCATAACAGCTCATACCAGCTCATAACAGCTCATACCAGCTCATACCAGCTCATACCAGCTCATAACAGCTCATACCAGCTCATACCAGCTCATACCAGCTCATAACAGCTCATACTAGCTCATAACAGCTCATACCAGCTCATACCAGCTCATAACAGCTCATAACAGCTCATAACAGCTCATACCAGCTCATAACAGCTCATACTAGCTCATAACAGCTCATACCAGCTCATACCAGCTCATAACAGCTCATACTAGCTCATAACAGCTCATACCAGCTCATGCTAGCTCATACCAGCTCATAACAGCTCATACCAGCTCATACCAGCTCATACCAGCTCATAACAGCTCATACCAGCTCATACCAGCTCATACCTGCTCATACCAGCTCATACCAGCACTTGTCCGCTTGTGAAACCTTGTGGTGCATTTGTCGACCGATCTTCTCCATCTCTAAATGGATGCAGAGTGGAGTTCTGGGCGGGTAATGAAGAGGGTGAGCCCTGGTTTAGCCCTGGTTAGGGAGCAGCAAGGCAGCGGGCTGGTGGTTCCCCGCTACAGGGCCCCAGGAGAGGAGAGCTGTGGGAGCTAATCTAGCAGGTCTGACTCGGCTATAGCTGAGACAGATAACATAACCCTCCGCTAATGATGATGGGAACTCCACAAGGTGTGTGTGCGTGTGTTTGTGTGTGCCTGTGTTTGTGTGTGAGAGAGTCTGTCTGTGTGTGTGTGTGTGTGTGTGTGTGTGTGTGTGTGTGTGTGTGTGTGTGTGTGTGTGTGTGTGTGTGTGTGTGTGTGTGTGTGTGTGTCTGCGTGTGTGTGTGTCTGCGTGTGTGTGTGTCTGCGTGTGTGTGTGTCTGTGAAAAAAAAGTGTGCCTGTCTGGCGCTAAACTGTTTTCTTTCACCGGCAGAAAGTAGAAAAAAAGTTGATTGGGAACAGAGGTGGTTATTACAGTCAGAGGTAATAACAGGCTGCAGTGGTGGCGCGCATCGCGGAACAAAAAAAAAATACTAAAAAGAAAATCCTGGCTCTCTCCTGGTAGACATTGTGGAGATTCCGAGTTTCGATAGCTTGTTGATAGCCTACTCCATTTGAAATTCCATAGTAACGAGACATCTCTAAGGAACTATTTTTCTACGCCAAGTTCACTGAAATCGATATAAAAGACCCTAGAATTGTTTGTATTCATCCTATATTTTTCCCGATGGTGCAACTTGCTGTATAAAAGCAATAATATACTTGAACCAGTGGGATATTATGAATATTGCCGCTCTGTGATGCCTACTCCACTCCAGCTTCGCTCTCGTGGCTGCGGGCGCATCACAGCCGTGGCAATATTCACGATATCCCACTGGTTCTCGTGTATAATTGCTTAATTATGCCTAAGTTAGTGATATCCACTGCCACGCTCAAGTATGTCTCCCAAGTTGTTGCAGCATATTTTGGATTGATACCATTTGTCTGGTGCAAAATCTTCAATTTGTTTACCAGTCGAGAATTGATAAAACATGGACAGGAAGTGATTGGATGGTGAGCACTTTTGTTCTGAAAATGGCTCAGAAATATGAAAATGGTTCCATATACCTAGGAAAACCATATATCTAGTTTGTGGTTGTTAGTTTCATGAGGCTGTGATTATCCTAGCGGTCACAAGGGGTTGTTGCATCTGGAGTCTCAGCATTCCAGCCACATCGAATTCATGCTATTTCAAGTTGTTCCAATTCCCCAGTATGTAGAAATATGCAAATACTTTTATATATTTTTTTATTGGCAAAAAATAACACATTTGTACTACATGCAGAAAATGGCATGGTTTTGCCCCCAAACTGCATGGTATTAGCATAAAGTGGGCGTGTCTGTAAAGAGGAGACTCTTTGGTAGCCATTGAAGCCATTTACATTAATAGATATCTTGAGGTGAGGGGTCAAGGGAACCCATTGAAAATGGCCCTGCCATCCTTTCCCTCACCAAGATGTAGCGTGCACCCGCTTCCTATGGGGGTAAATTTCTATCAAAAATAAACATACGCAAAAGTAGAATCCACAATCGTAAAGTAGAATCCACAATCGTAAAAACTATCCACACAATCATAAAAACGATCCACACAAACATACCTCTCAATTTGTGTTTCATAAATCATAAAAACACGCTTGATTTGTTTATATTTACGTACGGAATTCTAAAAACAGCTTGATCTGCTTAGATTTACGTACGGAATTATAAGGACACACTTGATCAACTTGGAGTTACGTACGGAATTTTGAGACAAATATTTCGCTGTTTTCCCCGTGGGGATTCGTGTGTGACTCTTCTTCTTCTTAGAGGTCCATCAAAAATAAACAAACGCAGAAGTAGATTCCACAATCATAAAAACGATCCACACAAACACACCTCTCAATTTGTGTTTCATAAATCATAAAAACACGCTTGATTTGTTTATATTTACGTACGGAATTCTAAAAGTTACGGACAGGATTAAAAGTTACGGACAGAATTTTGAGACAAATATTCCACTGTTTTCCCCGGCGGGGATTCGTGTGTGCGTCTCTACAATTCGTAGCCGCATTTCTGCAGACCCCTCTCTGATTGGTTGAGGACATTTCTGCAGACCCCTCTCTGATTGGTTGAGGCCATTTCTGCTGACCCCTCTCTGATTGGTTGAGCGAAGCCCCTCTCTGATTGGCCCCTATCTGAATCCCGGATCCCAGTTTTCTGATGAATAGCCCCAAAACATGGAGGTCTCGAATGCAATTTATACGCATGGAAGTATTGATTACGCCATAACGAATCATTAAAAAAATATACCGTTAACTGGAATATGTTGTGTGTGCCTTTACACATATGTTGGATAGGATTATGTAATTAGTTTGTATAGCTTCGCGTATAACGTTATTTCGCGTGACTTCGCGGTTTATTCGTTTATAACGTTATGCACATTTCACAACACAGCCAGCGTTCAACTTGTTTACACTCCCCACTTACTGTACAATGTAACATTTAGATTAACCCAGTTAATGCTTTAGACAGTTACAATGTAACATTTAGATTAACACAGTTAATGCCTAACTGTACTGTCTATCTGTATGTCATATGTTACGATGAATTGAAAATGGGGGACCCTGATGTAAACAAGACGAAAGTCTTTCTCTGGTCTGCATCCCCTGGCCTTAACAATTGTATGTATTGAGCTGTACTACTGTACCCATTCTGCAATCTGTTAATAAAGTTTTCAATCAATTCAATCAATCAATCAATAACTAGACAGTTACAATATAACATTTAGATTAATTAACCCAGTTAATGCCTTAAGAGAGAGAGGCTGGTGGTCAAGTCAAGTCAAGAGTTTTATTTGTCACAAGTTGTTTATTTGCATACAAGTTTACAATGATTATGCAACGATGTGCATAATACAATAGTAATAACATATAATAGAATCCAATAGAACGACATTGTGCAATAAAACAAGTAAACAGAGTAGGGCATGCATATCGGTAATAAAACAAGTAAACAAAGTAGGGCATGCATATCGGTATATGTACATAAGTTATTTACAGAGCATGGTAGGACATGCTAGGTCCTGTGGTAGTGCAATACACTGTTAGCTCCGGATGAGGCACTGGGTCTTTATGTACATGCTATACTCTGCAAAACTGTCTCAGAATGTAACTCCTCCACCTCAGACATTGACCCTATACCTACAGCTTTCTTCAAACGGGTATTTAATAGTGTTTCAAGCCCTGTGCTAGATATCATAAACACTTCCCTTAGGACTGGTATTTTCCCGGATGCCTTTAAAACAGCAGTTGTAAAGCCATTACTAAAAAAACCTAACTTGGATAGTAATGAAATGGCAAATTATCGTCCAATATCCAACCTACCATTCATTAGTAAAGTACTTGAAAAGATAGTTTCAGTTCAAATAAATTCCTTTCTTGAAGAAAACAACATCTTAGAAGAATTTCAGTCAGGATTCAGAAAATATCATAGCACTGAAACTGCCCTCACCAAAATAATCAGTGACCTCAGACTAAACTCTGACGAGAATAAGATCTCCATCCTTATCCTGTTAGATCTCAGTGCAGCATTTGATACAATCGATCACGATATTCTAATCGATCGTCTTGAAAACCATGTCGGTTTCTCAGAACATGTGCTGGGCTGGTTTAAAACATACATCAGAGGGAGGAAATTCTATGTTAAACTAGGAGATCACATGTCTGATATATACGACAACAACTATGGAGTTGCACAAGGGAGTTGCTTAGGTCCTTTACTCTTCTCCCTTTACATGTTACCGATGGGTGATATCATCAGAGAACATAATGTAGATTTCCATAGCTATGCGGATGATACACAACTGTACATATCTGCTGAACCAAATGATACAGCGATTAGCTCCATTACAGACTGCTTACTGGCAATAAATAAATGGATGAGTAAGAACTTCCTGAAACTAAACGAGAACAAAACTGAAATTCTAATTATCGGCTCCAAAACTAAAAAAGAAACATTAATAAAGAACCTGGGGGGACTAACCCCTTGGATCAAATCTGAGGTCACTAGTCTTGGGGTTATCATAGATTCAGAACTGAACTTCAATTCTCATATTAGCAAAGTGACGAAAACATTGTTCTTCCATCTCAGAAATATAGCAAAAGTACGACCATTTATTAATCAGAACGATGCTGAGAAGCTAATTCATGCATTCATATCTAGCCGGTTAGACTACTGTAATGCACTTTTCACAGGTCTCCCTAAGAAAACCACAGAGAGGCTTCAGCTAATCCAAAACTCTGCAGCCTGACTGCTAACTAGAACCAAAAGGAGAGAGCACATTAGTCCAGTCTTAGCCGCTTTACACTGGCTTCCTGTAACATTTAGAATTTACTTTAAGGTCCTTCTCCTTACATACAAAGCTCTAAATGGACAGGGACCTAGCTACATCGCCAACACTCTAATAAATTACACACCAGCAAGAACACTGCGATCATCAGCTGCTGGACTACTAGAGGCTCCCAGAAGCAGTCAAAAGAGGATCGGTAATGCAGCCTTTATCAACTATGCCCCAAAACTATGGAACAAACTACCCCAAAACATCAGGGAAGCCAACTCGCTAGACATCTTTAAAAGACAGCTTAAAACCTATCTCTTTGCTCAGGCATTTCACTGATAGATATCTGCTACCACCTACTGGCAAGAGGAAACATCAGGGATATCCTGACACAACTTGTATTTATTCTTACCCTGCCTACTCTTATACACTGCCTATCAAATTCATGTGTCGGTTATTGCACTTTTTACTTCTTACTGATGACTATTTTTAAACTGAATCATTTTAAACTATTCTTATTATTTGCTAGATCCAAATGTGAAACACTGTGATTATTTGTTCATGAATTACAGGAGTATTACTGAATAGAGAGCCTATTAGGATGCTAGATCCTAATGTGAAACACTGTGATTTCCCATATCTTGCTATGCTCGCTCATGCCTGTATTTTTTATGTCCGTTCTATTTTATAATTTTTTGACTATTTTTAAACTGAATCATTTTATACTATTTTTACTATTTGTGTTACTGAAAACTGTAAGCGGAGAGCCTATTGGGATGCTAGATCCTAATGTGAAACACTGTTATTCTACCTGTCTATCTTTTTATGCTCGCTTATGCCTGTATTTTTTACTGTTGTGAAGCACTTTGAACTGCAACCTCTGTATGAAAAGTGCTATACAAATAAAGTTATTATTATTATTATTATTATTATTATATTGGTGGTCAATGTCACTTCGGATTGCTACGACACATCTCTACTGCTTGTGACAGGCTGTGGTGCATTCCAGACTTTACTCCTGTTGGGAAACTATAGCGATGGTCTGTGCTCACCACACTTTTCTTCTGCCTCCCCGCAGCGAGCCGGCGTCGACCCCCGAGCTTCATTTTACGACGGGCAACAGAGGTGGGTTGAGCCGCTATGCTTGGCCCAGCACGGTTAGCGACTCGCCTGAGCGCGTGTGCACGTTTTGATGCATGGCTGATACCAGAGCGGCCGAAGGTGTGTAGAGCTGACAGCAGCTTGGAGGGATTCCCCTTCAGCTGATTGAAGATCTTTATCATGGCTGACGCTCCCCCTTGAAGTTCCTCATTGGTCAGCATTTCGTGGAACTCCTCTTTGAACTCCTCCAATTGGGACCGATACCTCTCTCTGGCTAAAACAGCTGAAAAAAGCTGGAGCAATAGATGATATTGTATTTGAACTGTAGTGTAAACATTTATATAAATTCAAAAATGGTCAGCAGAGGAGATCGAGCCTTTGAGGTGTCAGCACCTAGAGGTACGCCTTGCCAATGGACATCCCATGTGTTGAGCAACCTAATTGTTGTATTTATAATGCATGTATAAATACATTGACTATTGACCATGACAATGAACACAATTTTGAAAAAACAAGTCTCCACCTTCAATGCCGTCAGCTCCCATAAATGTGGTCTGGTCGCTCAGCTCTGGAGTGACCTGTGACCCATTGCATTGCATTGATGCTTATGTGCTGTAATACTGCAATCACAGCTAAACAGAGTAAGCCCAGATGACAGCCCTGTGTCACTCTCTTTCTCTCCGTCTCTGCCTCCCTTCCTCTCTCTCATTCCCTCTCTTTCTGTCTGTCTGTTCGTCTGTCTGTCTGTCCGTCTGTCTGTCTGTCTGTCCGTCTGTCTGTCTGTTCGTATGTCTGTCTATCTGTCTGTCTGTCTGTCTGTCTCTCTTCTATCCTGTCTCACTCTTTCTTTCTCTCCGTCTCTCCCTCCCTTCCTCTCTCATTTCCTCTCTTTCTGTCTGTCTGTCTTCTAGCATGTCTCACTCTTTCTTCCTCTCTCTAGAAGACAGACAGACAGAAAGAGAGGAAATGAGAGAGGAAGGGAGGGAGAGACGATTGTGGATTCTACTTTACAATTGTGGATTCTACTTTTGCGTTTGTTTATTTTTGATAGAAATCTACCCCCATAGCTTCCTGACAAGCCAGCATGTGATAGTACTCCCTTCATGCTAGCTTCGGATATGCACACTAGAGCCAGCTGGACGTTGGATAATGGGGCTAAGATGGTTTTATTTTTTGGAAAAAAACATTTGTAAGGGGATACAAATAATAATAACAATAATAAACGTTATTTGTATAGCACCTTTCATACAAGAATTGCGGCTCAAAGTGCTTCACAGCAGTAAAAAAGAAAAAAAGAAAAAAAAGACAATTATGGTAATTATGGTCGGGCAAAATAGACAAAGTCAAGGTAAGAACACCAAATTACAGTTCTTCATATTAGGAATGGATCAAACATCCCAATAGGCCTCTTTGTTTTTGGTTTGATCATCACACATAAAACAGAGTAGACAGTAATAGTGCAATAGTGCAGTGCAATAAAATATAGTTAGTCAAATAGAATAGACAGAGTAAAATAATGCAATAGTGCAGTTCTGAATTACTGTTTAAACAGTCTCAAACCTGACAGTCTTTCCTGTTTGATACCCACACAACTATTTAAATGTTCCATATTTGAGTTAATATAGGTATTTGAGGTCCCCTAAACATGTTTTTTTTTTCTTTTTTTTTTACTGGAATATTTTTACTGCATGTTCACAGCCTGCCTCATACCCCTCCTCTGCAGCCCGCTCACCACCGCCCACCGGAGCTGTGCATGGGTGATCAAATGGAATTCAGATCAAACTATCAAACCAGGCATCGCAGATCAAATATGACTCTAGATCCAGCCATTTCAGATTCAACTTCCCACTTAAATTGTTGTCAGGAACATATTCTAGGTCCAACTTTAGGTAGAAAAGAGAAAGTTAACGCAGCCGCTGCTTCATCCCGTTTCTCAAAACAATCACATGTCAACACTATCACATGTCAACACTATCACATGTCAACACTATCACATGTCAACACTATCACACAAGTGACCAATCACATGTCAACACTATCACATGTCAACACTATCACATGTCAACACATGTCAACACTATCACATGTCAACACTATCACATGTCAACATGTCAACACTATCACATGTCAACACTATCACATGTCAACACTATCACATGTCAACACTATCACATGTCAACACTATCACACAAGTGACCAATCACATGTCAACACTATCACATGTCAACACTATCACATGTCAACACATGTCAACACTATCACATGTCAACACTATCACATGTCAACACTATCACATGTCAACAATATCACATGTCAACACATGTCAACACTATCACATGTCAACACTATCACATGTCAACACTATCACATGTCAACAATATCACATGTCAACACTATCACACAAGTGACCAATCACATGTCAACACTATCACATGTCAACACTATCACATGTCAACACTATCACATGTCAACACTATCACATGTCAACACTATCACATGTCAACACTATCACACGTCAACACTATCACATGTCAACACTATTACATGCCAACACTATCACATGTCAACACTATCACAAGTCAACACTATCACATGTCAACACTATCACATGTCAACACTATCACATGTCAACACTATCACACTATCACATGTCAACACTATCACATGTCAACACTATCACACAAGTGACCAATCACATGTCAACACTATCACACAAGTGACCAATCACATGTCAACACTATTACATGTCAACACTATCACATGTCAACACTATCACACAAGTGACCAATCACATGTCAACACTATCACACAAGTGACCAATCACATGTCAACACTATCACACAAGTGACCAATCACATGTCAACACTATCACATGTCAACACTATCACATGTCAACACATGTCAACACTATCACATGTCAACACTATCACATGTCACCACTATCACATGTCAACACTATCACATGTCAACACATGTCAACACTATCACATGTCAACACTATCACATGTCACCACTATCACATGTCAACACTATCACATGTCAACACATGTCAACACTATCACATGTCAACTGTAACTGAGGGGTTACAAAACCCTGACTGTATTAAAGATTGTGATATATTAAACCACTGCTAGTTATGTACTTTAATTACAGGTCAAACAGTACATCAAATAATGATGGTGAACACTCACAAGAACACGGCATTGACACAGAAATACTATTGGAGGGTAATTTATTATTATTAGGCAACTTACAGAATGAGAATTAGGGTCGCGCTTGTATGGCGAAGAATATACGTAAAGTCAGTCAAGAGCAGAAGTCACTAAGAATAGTAGGAATACTATGATGGGTCTAAGCTGACGCCACCTGTTGTATAGTAGCAATTATATAGGGCAACACCGGTACCAACTGGAGACAATGGGTTCCCTCCGGGTGTAAAGCCTGGGGAAGTAGAGGAATGTTCGGGTACTCCGTCTGAGTCTACGAGGAATAAAGAGGCTCCAGGTACAGGAGTCGGTGCTTGTACTCCCTTGATCCGCAGACAAAAGCAATAGTTGTAATCCAAGATGCTCGACAGCATTGACGACAGCTAGCCAGCCCCTTCCACGAGGCAGGCCAGAGTGGTGATCCTCACGAGGTTAAATCCCAAATGATAGTGGAAATCAACGGTGCTCTTCTCCGGTAGTCACGGTCCCAAAGCAATATAATCCAACCAGAAATGGTTCTGCAATCGCCGGTGCCAATTCTCCCGTGTACATGTCCAACGGTTCTCGCCTAGGACTCCTCGGGTGTGGGCGCGTATTTAGGCCGCACAGCCTGGATAAGTGCACTAGCTAAAGACACGACGAACCGATGGGTAATGCTACACACGGAAGAACTGTGGCCGCACAATATACAATAAATGATCGACTATTACTTCACATTAGATTAAGTCGAACTCAACGTTACTTCATTAAACTCTGACACTTTAACATTCTATTCGCATGCGGTTCTCAATGCTCTATTTAGATGCAAGGTTGCTCACTTCACTGCACGTTGACTCGTGGTGAAGGTGGTAAGGTACTGAACTGAACTACTGCTGTTTACACCTGCGCCGTATATATTTTTTTTGATCAAATTTTTTATTATTATTCACATGAAACAAGACAACACATTAACCACAATCACAGTACATAGAACTTCACAAGAAAATAACAAAAACAATAATAATAATACAGACTAACAATTATACAGACAAGAGAAAAGAAAACAGAGTTCAACCTTCTAAATTTAATTCCAAGGGGTACTATCTAATAAATGGTCTTTCCCAGTGTTCAGCCCCGATTCCCGGCCGTGTGACCCTATATTAATAAAACGTACATCTCCAATCCACCACAAGGACAATTTTTTGAGAACACGACCCGAAAACAGAGCAATGAACCTTCATGAAAAAACAAAAACCTGTAGAGGTGTTCCATAGACTCACAGAGACCGTGTAAAAGTGGCCAAACAGTGAAGAAATAGTTAAATAGCTGCCCCCCCATAATATCCCCAGCTAAACTCAAGATGACAAGACAAAAGACAAGACAGACAAAACATTTCCTCCTCCCCCTCCCAAGAGACCGCCGGACTCACCCGAACACGCACCCCAACCCCGCTCAGCCGCACACTGCGGTCTTTACCTTCTCAGCTGCTGCGAACCATAGGTCAATTCCAGCCTGCCCCACCCCAATCACCCAGGCTGTGGATATCTCAAGATAAATCACATCCAATAGAGTTAGGGACCAGTTAATCATTGTAAGCTTCTCAGGCTCCTTCCATCTCATTGCTATTAGCTTCTTCGCTGCTGTGACGCCCGCTAGGACAACCCTTTTCAGTTGTACGGACGCGGGTAGTGTCGTTATATCGTTCAGGAGTAGCGTAACAGCTGTGAATGGGATAGTTAGGCCACACAGATCTGAAAGTTTGTCCGTTATTGACCTCCAGAAGCGGGCCACTGGTGGGCAATCCCAATACATATGCATATAAGTGCCAGTGGCCTTTTGAGAGCACAAAGTGCACCGAGAGTCGGTTATCAGTCCCATAGCATATAGCTTCCTAGGTGTAAGATAGGTCCTATGAATATAATTAAAATTAATTTGCTGGTGATTGGGGTTGCGGGAAGATAATGCCACATTTGCCCAAACATCATCCCAGTCAAACTCGGGGTCCAACTCCGGGATATCCACACACCAGATTGTATCCAATGATACATTTTTATACGTGGATTGAATTAAGAGCGTATAAAAGTCGGAGACAAACCCTCTGGATGTCGTCCTGTCCACTATGAGCCTGAGGAAGGGGTGTGGGTGCAAGGCCTGAGCCCACGGTACGCCATGCGCCCTCAGTGCTGACCTTAGTTGAAGGTAAAGAAAGAAGGACTCGCCGGGAAGATCATAAAATTCTCTTAAGTCCTGAAACGCACAGAGGCCGTTCTTATCATAAATATCCTCCAGAGTATGCACTCCCCTCCTTTGCCATTGAGGAATATTAACCGGCTTGTGTCCTACAAGTAATTGCTGGTTATTAAAAATTGGAGAGTCCAGGTGCCATGGGCATTTAACCCCACACGACCTCTGTACATTACGCCACGTTTGGATCACGTGAGTTATGATCGGTCCATACCTCAGCCGGCATTTCGAAATAGAGACAGTGGAGTACACTACATCCTGCAATCTTAGCGGAGATACCGCCGCCGCTTCTAAGGAGCGCCACGATACAGCCTCTACAGGGTCTAGCCAGCACATCAGAGGTCTCAGTGAAAAGGACCAGAAATAAAGTTTAAAATCAGGGATTGCGAGGCCCCCATCTTGTTTTCTACGTTGAGTAGTAGCCCTTTTGATTCTCGGGCGTTTGTTATTCCAGATAAACTTAGATACCATCGATTGTACCTTGCGCCAGTGGTCTATTGGAGGGGGCAGGGGGAGCATTGAGCTAATAAAATTTATCCTAGGCAGGAACACCTGCGCCGTATTTATACTTAAGTGAATATCTAGTCCCAACCTCAGTCCTTGTCTCGTATTACTACGCAGACTCTGGGCATGTTCTGACATGCCTGGAGTTGTCTTTGAACTTGCCGTTGGGGGCTGGCGCGTTGGCGCCTGGGGCGCTGTCCAATAGGAGAGCGAATATTACTCTGGTCTGTACGCAGGTAAAGGGATATTCCGTGTATATATATAAATAATATACAAAGTATATCAAACGATACATATATATATTCAGTTTAATCTGGCCCTTCACAACATCAACACTATCACATGTCAACACTATCACATGTCAACACATGTCAACACTATCACATGTCAACACTATCACATGTCAACACTATCACACGTCAACACTATCACATGTCAACACTATCACACAAGTGACCAATCACATGTCAACACTATCACATGTCAACACTATCACATGTCAACACATGTCAACACTATCACATGTCAACACATGTCAACACTATCACATGTCAACACTATCACATGTCAACAATATCACATGTCAACACTATCACACAAGTGACCAATCACATGTCAACACTATCACATGCCAACACTATCACATGTCAACACTATCACATGTCAACACTATCACATGCCAACACTATCACATGTCAACACTATCACACGTCAACACTATCACATGTCAACAATATCACATGTCAACACATGTCAACACTATCACATGTCAACACTATCACATGTCAACAATATCACATGTCAACACTATCACACAAGTGACCAATCACATGTCAACACTATCACATGCCAACACTATCACATGTCAACACTATCACATGTCAACACTATCACATGCCAACACTATCACATGTCAACACTATCACATGTCAACACTATCACATGCCAACACTATCACATGTCAACACTATCACATGTCAACACTATCACACAAGTGACACTGTATTTGCTCCGAAGGACACCTCTCATTGTTCAAAACTCATGAGTGGCATGAGAATTGTTAAGAAAAGATAAGTGTATTTTTTTCAAAAGCAGGTTGTCAGTGTCCTCTCAGTTCACATAGTGAAATGGGGGGGGGGGAGCAGTGAGCTATATGAATGCTCTAGAAAAGACTGTCAAAAAAGCTAGCTCTCCAATTCAACTCAATTCAAAGGCGTTATTCAAAGGTTTTGCTAAAGCAATTTGTGAAAATATGTCTCCAGTTTTTCTTTCACTCAGTCTCCACCCTCAGTACCCGTCCTCCCCTTGTCCCCCAGAGGTGAGAGGTCAAAATGACACTGGTATTATGGCCCTAACTTATCCATCCTCTCCTGAACCGAGCCAAGCGGAATCCAATCAAATCATCCTCTCTGAAACTCACAGTGGCATTGTTATGTCACCTCTGATGTACCTACACAGATATTTATATATATATATACATGTTTGTTTGTTTGTTTATTAACACAGTTAAACAGAAGTAAAAACAATACATAATAAGTTATAACGATTTTGAAGGAGAAGTTAGAAGCCTAGAGGCTTATCAAGAACGTCCCCTGTTTTATAAATCAAACATACAAAAATACAAAAATATGCATATTATAAAATACCAGAATACATTAAAAGATTTGTGTTAATACAAACATACATACACACAGTACATACATGCATATACTGTGTACATAATAATATATAACAACCCACCCACCTGTCTACAAACCTACCCACCCACATAACCAAATGCATACCTACATGTATGACCTGTTATCTATCTACTACTTTTGGATGAGAATTTTTTTGTAGTTTGCTTTAAAAATAAGCAGAGATGGAGATTTCCTCAGCATAGGATCAGCTGCATTCCAAAGATTGGACCCTCTATACCTAACTGAGAACACATATACATGCAGGCAGGGCCGCCTCATGGGGTGTGCGAGCAGTGCGGTCGCACAGGGCCTCGCGGGAAGGGGGGCCTCGCACAAAAAAAAATAAAAAAAAATAAAAATAAATATCTTTTATTTATTATTTTTTTTATTTTTTATTTTATTTTTTACTTTATTTTTTGCGAGGCCCCCCTTCCCGCGAGGCCCTTTTTCATCACAGACCTAAAATCTAGTTTTGCTTATATGCTTACATATTT
This sequence comes from Notolepis coatsorum, assembly GCF_963971535.1. Taxonomy (NCBI): domain Eukaryota; kingdom Metazoa; phylum Chordata; class Actinopteri; order Aulopiformes; family Paralepididae; genus Notolepis; species Notolepis coatsorum. Next base: position 72,789,260 of record NC_140169.1, on the reverse strand, counting down.
CACATTAGACACGTTTGTAGAATGTGTCTGACTTGTTCCTGGCTCTGAGGCTCTGCAGGCAGCTCTGAGGCTCTGCAGGCAGCAGGATTGGTTTCAATGAGGGGAGGGGTTACAGGTAAGGTAGCGTCTGTTGAGTTCATTGTGTGTGTCTGTGTGCGTGCCGGGGGGGGGGGGGGGGGGGGGGGGTGCGTGAACCGACTCATTGCCAGACGTGAGCGATTCGACTCACGCTCACGGCAATGAATCGGCTCTTATGAACGAGTCGCTCATGACCGACCCATCACTAGCGTCTGACTATTTCGCGTGTGCAGCATTGGAGGTTATGCCAGCCAAGATGAAGAGGACATCGTTCGGCAGATGGACTGAAGATGAAAGTTGTTGCATGTTAGACAGTTCAGTCAGGCTAGCCATCCCGGCTAAAGACAGGGACAGCTAGTTAGCTTTAGCTACGTTATAATATTGAGTGCTAACGTGTGGTTCAGTCGGGATATAGCCATGATGATGTCGGCTAGTAGCTAGCTTAGCTAAAGGCTAACTAGCGTTAGCTAACCTAGAGACAGCGCGTGCAGCATTGTTATGCCAAGATGAAGAGGATGGTCGTTCGGCAGATGAACTTCGTCAACTCCACGCGGTTGTCTCCATCCTCTTGGACGTTTGGTGAGTTTTTAATGCACTCTATTCTATTCCCGCAGTGGATATCTCTCTCTCTCTCTCTCTCTCTCTCTCTTTCTCTCTCTCTCTCTCTCTCTCTCTCTCTCTCTCTCTCTCTCTCTCTCTCTCGGGAGCCAAACGGGCGGACTAGCTGTTGTAGTACTAGTAGCTAACGGTGTGTGGCCTGGTGCGAGGGAGGTGAGCTTGGTGTTTCATTATGAGAATATCTCCATGCTCAAGTCGGCTATAGTCCGGCTATAGTCCTCAAGTCGGCTATAGTCCGCTATAGTTAGCTAATGGTTAGCGATAGCCGGGTTGAGCTAACTGTTAGCCAGTTAGCTGTTTAGCTACGACGTTAGCTGCCGGCTGCGCTCGGCTGGGAACGTTAGTTTGATGCTATCAGTTAGCCTAGAGTTAGCTGTTAGCTTGTGCTACGACCATTGACATTAGCCGTGAGAATAGCAGGGGGCCCTGGCACTCTGACTACGACATCATCTTTGACAGAAGATGTAGTCGGGCCTGCACCATGACAAGGCGCCGGCCATAGCTTCTTTTTGTCCCGCCAGCGAGAGGCGTTTCGTCAACGTGGAGACCTGTGTTGCGGCCTTTCGCCCTGCGTTCCTTGGTGCAGGTAAGATGTCCATTGGACATTACCCCACTCTTCCTTCCTTCCCCTCCCGAATGTTTTGTTAATAACGATGTTTTTTTCCAGGCAAAACATATGTTACTTCACAACATTTGGAGATACGACATGTGCTGTGTGTGAATTGTCTTGGTCGTTTGTGTAGCTTGGGTAGCGTTGGCCAAAGCTGTGTGTGGCCTGGTGTCAGTACCTGGCTACTCTATTTGCAGTTAGCCTATTTAGCTGATGTCGGCCATTGGCTCCTTGCTACTTTGTTTTCTCTGGTATAGACCCTCTTCTCTTTGGATTTAAGTGTTGATCTTTGTCCTTTTGGATCTATGTATATTCGTGTTGCCTTTGTGAAGTTATCTTTTCCTTCTGTTTTGTTCTTCCATTAAAAGTTGAATATCCTTTAGGGGCTCATTTGCTTATCTCTCTCTCATACATGCTCTCTCTCTAACACACACACACACGACACACAGACATGCTCTCTCTCTAACACACAAACACACATGCTCTCTCTCTCTCTCTCTCTCTCTCTCTCTCTCTCTCTCTCTCTCTCTCTCTCTCTCTCTCTCTCTCTCTCTCTCTCTTTCTAACACACACAGTCTGCCTATGGCGGCCTTTCTCGATGGCTAGGCTGTGCTCGCTGAGTCTGTACCTAGTCAAGGATCTTCAGTCACAGTGCTCAGGTATTCTGCCACTGTGTACTCTCTGTTTAGGGCCAAATAGCATTTCAATTTATTTCCAATGTGTGTCTCTCTCTCTCTCTCTCTCTCTCTCTCTCTCTCTCTCTCTCTCTCTCTCTCTCTCTCTCTCTCTCTCTCTCTCTCTCTCTCTCTCTCTCTCTCTGTACACTGTATATTGACTGTAGAACGGGAGCTCTCTCTTGCTCTCTCTCTTGCTATATGTTGACTGTATCGTGCCCAGCCTCGGGCAGCGCTATTATTTAAGAATATGTTGACTGTCTTTTTTTTTTGTTTAAATCTCGCACAGGGCCTCGCATTTCTCCCAGGCGGCCCTGCATGCAGGGCTTGACATTAACATCCGCCATCCACCAAATGCGGGTAGAATTTGGCAGTGGCGTGTCACTCTTACCATGAGCCACTTTGGCGGGTAGACCGTGCAGCGGCACCGTTTTAGAGTCGTAATGAAGAGTCTCTCGGAACGCAGTGCGTCGTGCGTAATGGGTGTCTCCCTCTCTCTCTCTCTCAAGTACCCAAACTTTACACTATAAAAACAAACTGGATATTTGGATAGTGTGTGTATGTGTGTGTGTGCGTGCGCGTGCGTGCGTGCGTGCGTGCGTGCGTGCGTGCGTGTGTGTGTGTGTGTGCATGCGTGCGTGTGTGTGTGTGTGATTTTGTGTGATTTTGTGTGTGTGTGTGTGTGATTTTTGGCTAGTGAAAATGCTGAGGGGCTAGTGACTTTGGAAAACCACTAGCCACAGTGGCTGGTGAGCCAACGAGTTAATGTCAAGCCCTGTATACATGTACCAGGCTCTCTAGCCTCACTAGACCTGTGTCAGGGGAACTAAAGGCGACAGACAACGTGTACTTGTACGCTGTCTGTCGCCGCTCTTTCCTCCGACCATCACACCTACACGTTGTGGGCGTCGCCCGACACCCTCACCATGTGTGGCTACAAGCTACACGTAGCTCGTCTCACCGCGACTTAACGCGGAAACATCCGGGAACCTCCCCTCTCTCGTCTAGGATCTCACGTATAAAAAGCCCCCGGTGCGTTCACAGCCCCCCCCCCCCCCCTCTCGTCAACGACCATTATGAACAACTACTTAATCGTAGGATAATAAACAAGAGTGCAGGAATAATGAAACAAAACAAACACTTGTTAATATCCTCGGTGACAACCACGCGCGGTTACCTTCACACGCACCGCTACCGCCTTGTCAAAGCACATTAGGGGAGTATTGTGCGGCGCCACAATGGCCGCCATTGTCCCCCGTTCGCCGCCGTGAGACGGGAGGCTGTAAACAGCAGGGTTTGCCTTTTGTTTCGTTTTGTTTCTTTCACTTCTCCTCACCGTGGCGACGCTGCTGCACAGGTGCGCTCGGGGGGGAGGTGTACCGTAGAGACGACGGCACACAGACACCTCGTGTCAACTCCGTATTTATTCGGGCAGAGTGCCAAACTATGACTCGTCAAACCGAGGGGGGTTTCACCAGGTGAAGCCTTCCTGTGCACAGGTGTAGATGGAGGGTGAGCGGAGGTTCAGGGGCGTGGTGGTGGCAGTCGGCAACAAGCACTTAAAAAAAACAGCGGCGTGATAAAAAAATGCCCTCCCTTCTCCTTCAGAAGCGGGAACGAGACGAGAGAGAGAGCGTACGCAGACGGCGGCGGCGTTTTGACAACCGACGAGAGGAGCGGCTGTGAATGCGCTCGTACAATCTACTCAGATCATTTGTGCGTGTGTGTTCGGGGCGGAGGAGGGGTGTCGCACGCAACGGGACTCGGCGATAACGAGTTCTGGAGGAGGGGTGGGGGGGTGGTGTGGGGGGGAGAGTGAAAGCTGTATCTGTGATCACTAAGATGGACTGAGCTGTCTACGTGTTCGGGGGAGGGGGGGGGAGGGGGTTGAGACGCTCTCACAGCCAGCAGACAGGCGTGGAGTTATTCACCGCCGTGCTCATTATTATTATTATCATTATGGGTATCAAACCCCCCCCCCCCCCCCCCCCCAGCCTCCCGTGGAGGTATCCAGGCAGAAGCCCTGCAGACCAGCCATCTGGACTTCAGGTATAGAGATCAATGTGCCACTCCGGCACACAATTACTGTGTACTCTGCGTAATCTCTTCAAAGAGAGAGAGAGAGAGAGAGAGAGAGAGAGCGAGAGAGAGAGAGAAGAGAGAGAGAGAGAGAGAGAGAGAGAGAGGGAGAGGGAGAGGGAGAGAGAGCGAGAGAGAGAGAGAGAGAGAGAGAGAGAGAGAGAGAGAGAGAGAGAGAGAGAATAATGCACTGAACGACGAGATCCACCTGGCATTTAAACAGATCTTTTATTTCCCTACCTTGGCACTTTGTGAAGAGGGAAAGAATTTGTCCGCAGGCTTCTCTTCTGACAATGAAGCACACAGAAGGAAGTTTGAGAGAGTAAATCATGAAGCTATAGAGAGCCGTGTGAGTACCGTGTAGTTTTTACCGCGCCAGGCTCTGCCGTGAGTTCTGCGGTACACTCTTAAAAATCGTGCGTCAAGCAGTGTTAA
>NC_140169.1:72774766-72779766 GCF_963971535.1 Notolepis coatsorum | reverse complement strand
CAAACAAACAAACAAACAAACAAACAAACAAACAAACAAACAAACAGACAGACAGACAGACAGACAGACAGGCAACCAGATATGACAGATAGACAAACAGACAGACAGGGCGGGGTACTAACTATAGTAATATTGTTTATTTGCATTGGGAAAGATAGACACATTAGCTGGCTGAACAACATCTATTGAAAGATAGAGAGAAAACGAGAGAGAAAGAGAGAAAGAAGGAGCTGTACTGTATACCCATTCTGCAATCTGTTAATAAAATATACACTGATATAAGCCTACTGGTTGCTGTTCAATCATAATAATAATCATAATTACCATAATTAGCTGTCAGGAAACAAATAAAACGTTTGTCATTATAGGTGACAAGGTAGATTGACTTAATGACTGCTATATCCTGCTATTATTATTATTATTATTATTATTATTATTATTATTATTATTATTATTATTATTATTATTATTATTATTATTATTATTATTATTATTATTATATTATTATTATTATTATTATTATTATTATTATTATTATTATTATTATTATTATTATTATTATTATTATTATTATTATTATTATTATTATTATTATTATTATTATTATTATTATTATTATTATTATTATTATTATTATTATTATTATTATTATTATTATTATTATTATTATTATTATTATTATTATTATTATTATTATTATTATGCAACAAAACATACAGACAGGGGGGGGTTGGGCGTTTATTTGCAGATACAGACACAGCTGGTTGAACAACATCTATATCTGTGGTATATGCGCGTGGCGCGCCGCCTCAAATAGGATCGAGGCGAAAAAATTGCTTGCCGTTCGCGAGGCGCGCTCCCGCTCGCGGCCAGTGTGCCTACTATGGTCCGTTAACATGGGAGCGGATGTGAAGAGGCAGCCGCCCGTCCGTCCGTCCGTGTTCATTCGTCAGCAGTGAGCTCGGGGCGTTACACAGCAATGTTTTCATACAATGTGAGGACATTCCGTAGACTTATATTCATCCCCCTTTTCCCCCATAACCTTATCCCCTAAACCAAAAATAGCTCCCAACCACAAGGATACAAAAAAATACCTGTTTTAAGCTAAGATTAAATATTCCTTTATTGATCCCCTTGGGGAAATGCAGGCATCATAGCAGCATGGGGGAGGGGAGGTACAGGTAGTAAAAAAGCAGTGTAAACAATATAACAAATCAATATAATTAACTCTGGACATGTGCATATGGGCAACAAGGTGCGAGAGGAGGGTATGTACGCCCTCGCAAGTTTTCATCACTTGTGGGGATTACTGGTCCCCATAACGGTTGGAAAACACGGACGTTTTATGAGTTGTCAGCTCCTTTCTGTCACTCATTTCTATGCTACAGGCGCGACAGGCGCGCTCCTTTTCCCAATGCCGCGCCTCGCGTTTATGAGCTCTCGGCGGGAGCGTATTTGGGGCGGAGCGCTCCCAGCGCATAAAGTTGAAACTAGTTCATCAGGGTAACTTTTTTCGACTGACCAATCAACGTCGAGGAAGTGGCGGAGCCGCGAGACTCAGGAAAACGCTCTGAGCTTTTTTTTTTTTGCTTTTCAAAGCAGTCCGTCTTGAAAAAAACCTCCGCTGTGGACACAAGCCCTAACGGTACACACACAGACACGCAGACACACACACACACACACACACACACACACACACACACACACACACACACACACACACACACACACACACACACACACACACACACACACAGACACGCAGACACACACACACACACACACACACACACACACACACACACACACACACACACACACACACACACACACACACACACACACACACCACACACACACATTTGAAATGTTTATGTCTGTCCACATGAACAGAAGTACAAGGAAGCCTCATACAAAGGACATAAACACGGCCAATGCAGTCAGAAAGTATGAAAGAACAGCCAGTTACATCCCGCGCTCCTCTGGCTCTCTGTTTCATAGCCGTGTTTTCTCACTCTCTCATCCCGTGCTCCTCTGGCTCTCTCTTTCATAGCCGTGTTTTGTTTCTCACTCCTCATCCCGTGCTCCTCTGGCTCTCTGTTTCATAGCCGTGTTTTCTCACTCTCTCATCCCGTGCTCCTCTGGCTCTCTGTTTCATAGCCGTGTTTTGTTTCTCTCTCCTCATCCCGTGCTCCTCTGGCTCTCTGTTTCATAGCCGTGTTTTGTTTCTCTCTCCTCATCCCGTGCTCCTCTGGCTCTCTGTTTCATAGCCGTGTTTTGTTTCTCACTCCTCATCCTGTGCTCCTCTGGCTCTCTGTTTCATAGCCGTGTTTTCTCTCTCACTCCTCATCCTGTGCTCCTCTGGCTCTCTGTTTCATAGCCGTGTTTTCTCTCTCACTCCTCATCCCGTGCTCCTCTGGCTCTCTGTTTCATAGCCGTGTTTTGTTTCTCTATCCTCATCCTGCGCTCCTCTGGCTCTCTGTTTCATAGCCGTGTTTTCTCTCTCACTCCTCATCCTGCGCTCCTCTGGCTCTCTGTTTCATAGCCGTGTTTTCTCTCTCACTCCTCATCCTGCGCTCCTCTGGCTCTCTGTTTTATAGCCGTGTTTTCTCTCTCACTCTTCATCCTGCGCTCCTCTGGCTCTCTGTTTCATAGCCGTGTTTTCTCTCCCACTCCTCATCCTGCGCTCCTCTGGCTCTCTGTTTCATAGCCGTGTTTTGTTTCTCACTCCTCATCCTGTGCTCCTCTGGCTCTCTGTTTCATAGCCGTGTTTTGTTTCTCACTCCTCATCCTGTGCTCCTCTGACTCTCTGTTTCATAGCCGTGTTTTCTCTCCCACTCCTCATCCTGTGCTCCTCTGGCTCTCTGTTTCATAGCCGTGTTTTCTCTCTCTCTCTCTCTGAGGTGAAATATTTTCACACCATCGCTGAGCCCGGATAGATAGAGACTCGCGGGGCGAGAGGTGACAAGTGCTTCCGGCTCTCTCTCTCACACACACACACACACACACACACGCACACACACACACACACACACACACACACACACACACACACACACACACACACACACACACACACACACACACACACACACACACACACACACACACACACACACACACACACACACACACACACATACACACACACACACACACACACACACACACACACACACGCACGCACGCACGCACACACACGCACGCACACGGACGCACATACACACACACACACACACACACACGCACGCACGCACACGGACGCACATACACACACACACACACACACATTAGGGCTGGGAGGCATGCTGAATGAATGAATGAAAACTTTATTTAACAGATTGCAGAATGGGTACAATACAGTACGGCTCAATACACACAATTGTTAAGGGGATGCAGACCAGAGAAAGACATTTGTCTTGTTTATGTCATATTGACATTTATGACATACACAACATACATGACATTTATGTCATAGGGACATATAGGTATTTAGTACTGATACATTTGTGACTTAAACGGTATTCAAATATACAGTACTGTTACCCCTAGATCCTGACAGAGTATATACATATGATTGGGAGGAGACTGTACATTAGGAGGGGGTGGGTGGGTGGGAGAGAAATATACATACGGTGGGGTGGAGACTGTACATTTGGAGGGGGTGGGTGGGTGGGTAAGAGAAACATACGGTGGGGAGAGAATATATACATGCGGTGGGGAGGAGACTGTCTATTAGGAGGGGGTGGGGGTGGGGGGGTTTGGACATTTACGGTGGACAGTTTCTAATTGCAGTCTCCCGTAGGTGCTCTTTAAGAGCGGTTTTGAATGTGGGTAGGGATTCACATTCCTTTACAGCTGTGTAGGGCGTTCCACATTGATGTGGCATAATTGCGAAACGTGTTTAGTCCCTTGTTTGAGCCGAAACTGGGTTTAACATGATTTGTTGAGCTTCCTCTGGTGTTGTGATCGTGGTATTCGCTGACCTTTGAGAAGTATTTTGACATGTACATGGGTACCTTAGTCGTATAGTGTATCTTGTAGACCAGGCCCATTGCAAGTTGCTGTACTCTGTCGTCTACTCTAAGCCATCCTAGGTAGTCAAAGGGGGCAGGGGTGAGGTGGGTTCTAGGAGTCAGGTCAAGCAGTAGTCTGACCAGTTTGTTTTGAGATGTTTGTAATCTTGTTTTTAGTGCCTTTGAGGTGCTTTGGTACCATGAGGTGCACGCATAGTCGTAGTACCCTTGAATGAGTGCTCCTGCCAGAGTCTTCAGGGTATTCTTGTTTACCAGAGAGGAGATGCGGTACAAGAATCTAGTTCGTTGGTTGACTTTTTTATTACATTGGATGCCATTTTGTCACAGGAAAGATATGAATATGAAGGTATGCATCTATGAAAAAGTATGGATTTTTACTATACTGTTGTCCATGATAGAGAGAGAGAGAGAGAGAGAGAGAGAGAGAGAGAGAGAGAGAGATTACTAGTCATTGATACAGTACATATGATACATTACATATGATACAGTACATATAATACAGTACATATGATACAGTAAATATGATGCATTACATATGATACAGTACATATGATACAGTACATATGATGCATTACATATATATATACTGTAATAGTTACTTCCTTGCAGCAGTATTAAAAAGTAAAAGTAAACAGACCATTTTGAAAGAAACACTAACCTCTTGCAACACACACACACACACACACACACACACACACACACACACACACATACAGGATGTGAAGGAATCTGTCTTGCATTCGTGGCAATGTGAGCGAGGAGCTTATAGTTTCTGTTTGTTGGTCTGTATGTGTGTGTGTGTTGTGTGTGAGACGAGAGAGAGAGAGAGAGAGAGAGAGAGAGAGAGAGAGAGAGAGAGAGAGAGAGAGAGAGAGAGAGAGAGAGAGAGAGAGAGAGAGAGAGAGAGAGAGAGAGAGAGAGAGGGAAATGGGTGTAAAATAGTTTTACGAGTGGTGCGTTTAT